>NC_057749.1:21726294-21731936 GCF_004010195.1 Chiloscyllium plagiosum
TAGTATCAAGCTAGTGACCTTTCTCTGGACTGTCTCCAATGCCAGTACATCTTTGATTAGATATTAAGTGTAAATAGCTTGATTTGTTCTATTTTATCTGCATCTCATTAGTGTAATAAGCTTGTTATGTTGTTAAAACTAAATCTGCACCATAGTGTGCTCGTGTTTCACTAAAAGACTATCATATTAAAATGAAGAAAAAATAAGATCTATAGCTGGAATTCAGCCTGAGATCTGACTTGCGCAGTGGCTATGACCATACAGCTATGTTTCTACAGTCTGATATAGAGCGCTGCCTCTCTCACAGTCTCCAGACCAAACACTTCTCTCTCTGTGCTCTGATTACATCATCTGCTTCATCACTGACAGACTTACATTAATTCCTCACTCCGGAAATACACTATAGCTTATCACGACATAAAACCAAAATACCTTGAATCTGAAGCAAAAGTAGACAGTGCTGGAAAAACTCAGTATCTGTGGAGACAGAAACAAGTTCAAGTCCAATATGACTCTCCTTTGGATTTCTCCTTCCCTCCCCAGTTCAGTGAGAAAATTAAAGGCAGTTTCAACTGCCTCCAGCACCTCACCTTTAACTCGGCTCCCAAGGGAAATGACAGAACAAAGATTCTACCATACAAGTTACCCTTAACAGAATGAAATACATTCATTGCGTACCCCATTTCTAGACACATCTGTCTGACAATAATACATCAGTCGTGCTTTCCAAAAGCAAACCAGAAAAGAAGATCACAATAAAAGTTAAGATAATAAATCCTGTCGAAATTCAGGAGAAATGTCTCTTACTCGGAGATCTGTGAGAATGTGGGACTCATTATGTAGACTGACTGAAGTAGATACATTTAAGTGGAAGTTGGATAAGTACATGAAAGGAGAAATTGATATGTGGATAGATTTACACCTAAGGGTTGGACAGGCAGCTTGCCAGGCAGCTCATTCCATATACGCACCACCTTCTGTGTGAAAAAGGTGCCCCTTAGGGTCCCTTTTAAATCTTTGCCCTCTCACCTTAAATCTAAGCCCTGTTGTTTTTGACTTCCCCACCCCACCCCGGGGAAAAGACCTCATCTATTTCCCCCTCACGATCTTATCAACCTCATTGGCGTTTCAATGAGTAAAATGTGGTTTGACTGTAACATTTAGGATCCTAGAGAGGGCTCTTCTTGACAGGGTATGTACGGGGTGGGGCTGGGTGGTTAGGGGGTGATTACCCTTGTGGGAGAATCTAAAACCTGGCGTCATTTGTCAAAAATCAGAGTCACGCACATAAGATAGAGAGGTGAGTGCACTTTATCTCTCAGAATGTTCTGAATCTTTGAAACTCGTTTCATGAACAAGTGATGGGAGCCAAATGCTTGAATATTTTTAAGGCTGGATAGATGGATTATTCGATTCATGGGGTTGTACAGCACCGAAACACATCCTTCAGTCCAACTTGTCCAAGACAACCAGGTATCTTAAATTAATCTAGTGCCGTTTGCCAGCACCCAGCCCACATTCCTCCAAACCCTTCCTATTCATATACCCATCCAGATGCCTTTTAAATGTTGCAATTGTACCAGCCTCCACCACTTCCTCTTGCAGCTCATTCCATACACATACCACTCTCTGCATGAAAAAGTTGCCCCTTAGGTCCCTTTTATATCTTTCCCCTCTCACCTTAAACCTATGCCCTCTAGTCCTGGATTCCCCCACCCCAGGGAGAAGACTTTGTCTATTTATCTTATCCGTGCCCCTCAGGATTTTGTAAACCTCTATAAGATTATCCCTCAGCCTCCAATGCTCCAGGGAAAACAGCACCAGCCTATTCAACCGCTCCGTATAGCTCAAACCCTCCAACCCTGGCAACATCCTTGTAAATCTTTGAGACTACACTTTATGCTGCCCTGTGTATGGTTGTGTAGTTTCTGCTGTCCATGTAGCACCCTCGGTCCTAGAGGAACACTGTCTCATTTTTCCTGCGTTAGTTGATTTAGTAGAAATTACAAATAAAACTACTCTTGACTCTTGAAATCCTTTCAAGTTTAACAGCATCTTTCCAACAGCTGGGAGAGACCAAAATTGCACACAATATTCCAACAGTGGCCTAACCGATGTCCTGTACCTCCACAACATGACCTCCCAACTCCTATACTCAATGCACTGACCAATAAAGGCAAAACATCTGGCTGAAAGGAGGCGGGAATGGTAGAGCAGGCACGTCTTGTTCCTAATTCAAATATTGATGTGTAGATTAGATTAGATTCCCTACAGTGTGGAAACAGGCCCTTCGGCCCAACAAGTCCACACCGACCCTCTGAAGAGTAACCCACCCAGACCCATTTCCCTTTTAATAATGCACCTAACAGTATGGACAATTTAGCACGGCCAATTCACCTGACCTGCACATCTTTGTGACTGTGGGAGGAAACCAGAGCACCCGGAGGAAACCCACGGGGAGAATGTGCAAACTCCACACAGTCACCCGAGGCTGGAATTGAACCTGGGTCCCTGGTGCTGTGAGGCAGCAGTGCTAACCACTGAGCCACCGTGCCGCCCCACGGGGTGGGGGGGTGGGATTTCTGAAGCATTAGTGTCCGTCAATGTTTGATGAACTGAGTTACTTCTATAAAGCTTCTCAAACATCCCTATTCACATCTGCCTCCATCACCACCTCTGGCAATGCGTTCTAGACTCCTACCACTCTCTGTGTTAAAAAACGTACCCCTCACACCTTCTTTGAACTTGCCCCTTCTCACCCTATCTCATGCCCTCACCATGCCAGTTCTGGCTCCCTGTCTTCCTGTAACCCTGCCTGTGCTTCCTATGCAACTAACAATCCAACTGCTCCTGGAACCTGTCTCCACCACATCCCGGGCAGCGCATTCCAGACCCTAACCTCCCAGTGAAGTGTACTCCCTGTTGGGATGTAGGAACCGTGCAGACAGCAATCTCCCATCAATGTGCCAATGCCCGGGTAATGGGTTTTATTTGTGATGTTGGTTGAGGGATCAATATTCGTGTCGAGAGTGTGTTGCTGGAAAAGCACAGCAGATCAGGCAGCATCAGAGGAGCAGGAGAATCAACGTTCCGGGCAAAAGCCCTTTATCAGGAAACATTGACTCTCTTGCTCCTCGGATGCTGCCTGACCTGCTGTGCTTTTCCAGCACCACACTCTCGACACTGATCTCCAGTGTCTGCAGTCCTCACTCTCTCCTGAGGGATCAATATTGTCCAGGACACAGGAGAGAACTCTCTTGCCTTTGGAATACGGTTTTGGGTAAACATTTGTTCTGCCTGGGAAAGTTTCTTCCATTGCTACTTTTAACGATTCCAATGAAGAGCTTATGCCTGAGACGTCGATTTTCCTGCCTCTCCGATGCTGCCTGACCGACTGTGCTTTTCCAGGGCCACACGATTTGACGCTGACTACTATGGACGATTGTCTTAAAACTGTGCCCTCTGGTTCCTGATCCTTCCACCCCGAGACGATTTCAACTTTTCATTGCTCCACCTGACTTTCAACTCACACCCCTCTGACAGAGATTGCTGGTGCAAATCTGACATCATGCAACTTGTTCGATGCTCAAATTGACAAGAGTGGGTTGGGAGGAGTGTGGAATATGTTTGCCATGGTCAGGCAAGAAGTACAACCACTGATGGCAGCAATGAAGAGCCAGTGTGGGATCTGCCTGTGCATAGAATGGAGGCACACACTTGCACTGAGGTGGTCTGACATTCTCCTCAATAAAAACCTTCATGGTTTGTAGGTGACCAGGAGCTTCAAACGTCAATCACCTATTGAGGAACAAGAGTCAGATTTCGGACGAGGAGCAGGATTAGGGTTAGAGTTGGCAGAAGATGGTAACTAAAAAAGCAAGAAACCAGGGAGAATATAAAATATGACAGTAAGCTAGCTCATTATATAAAAGACGATGTAAGAGTTTACTTTAGATATCTAAGAGAGAGATAAGCGTAGACATTGGACTGCTGGAAAATGAGGCCGGACAAGTCATACTGGGGACAAAGGAATGGTGAAGAAACAAAATAGGATCTTTGCATCCATTTTCACGGTGGAAGACATCAGTAACACATCAGAACTTCAAGAGAGTCAGAGGGCAGAGCTGAGTGTACTGGCCATCACTGAGGAGAAGGCGCTGGGGAAAATGTAAGGTCAGATGGACTACTCCCCAGAGTTACTTTGATTACTTACAGTGTGGAAACAGGCCCAACAAGTCCACACCGACCCGCCGAAGTGCAACCCACCCTGACCCATTCCCCTACACCTAACACTACGGGCAATTTAGCATGGCCAATTTTGCACATTTTCTGTGGGAGGAAGCTGGAGCAAACCCACGCAGACATGCTACTGGGGCAGCAGTCCCACTGGGGCAGGTAGCAGAGAGGATTGTAGAGGAATTGGTGGTGACCTTTCAGGAATCACTGGAGTTAGGGAGTGTCTGGAAAAGAATAATGTAACATCCCTGTTTAAGAAGGGGGTGAGGCAGATGAAGGTGGTTGGTATGACTTTAGAGTCCATTATTAAGGATGGGATTGTGGAATACTTGGAAGTACTTGGTAAAATCAAGCTGAGTCAACACAGCTTCAACAAAGAGTAGTCATGCCTGACAAATCTGTTAGAATTCTTTGAGGAGTCAATGAACAAGTTAGATGAAAGGGAGCCAGTGGACGTGATCTATTCGGACTTCAACAAGGTACCGCACTGGAGGCTGCTAAATAACTTAAGAGTCCATGGTAGGTAAGGCAAGATACTGGCGTGGATTCAGGATTGGCTGATCGACAGAATGCAGAGAGTGGGAATAGAGGGTTCTTTTTCAGAATGGTGGCCGGTAACCAATGGAGTTACACAGGGGTCAGTGTTTGGACTACAACTATTCATGTGATATATTAATGATTCGAATGAAGAAACTGAAGGCACTGTTGCTAAGTTTGCAGATGATGCAAAGGTACATGAAGGAACAGGTAGTGCTGAGAAAGCAGAAGGCCACATAAGGGTGTGGAAAGGCAAAGACAGTAGCAGATGGAATACTATGTGAGGTCATGGACCTTATAGATGTTGTTAAACTTGAGACCGTGCAGAAAATGTCGACAAGGATGTTGCTGGGACTGGAGAGCTTGTGAGAGGGAGAGGCTGAATAGGCTGGGGCTATTTTCCCTGGAGAGTCAGAAGATGAGAGGGTGACCTTATAGAGATTTATAAAATCATAATGCGCATATTATGAGGTCTTTTACCCAGAGTGTGGGGGTGTCCAAAACTAGAGGGCATAGGATTAAGATGAGAGGGGGAAGATTCAAAAAGGACCCGAGGGGCAACATTTTTATGCAGAAGGGTGGTGCGTGTATGGAATATGTTGCCAGAGAAAGTCACAGAGTTGTCAGGATGTACAGCACAGAAACAGACTTAGATTAGATTACTTACAGTGTGGAAACAGGCCCTTCAGCCCAACAAGTCCACACCGACCCGCCGAAGAGCAACCCATCCAGACCGATTCCCCAAATTTACCCCTTCACCTAGCACTATGGACAATTTAGCATGGCCAATTCACCTGACCTGCGCATTTTTGGACTGTGAGAGGAAACCGGAGCACCCGGAGGAAACCCACGCAGACACGGGGAGAATG
>NC_057749.1:21732011-21736456 GCF_004010195.1 Chiloscyllium plagiosum
CATACACGTACCACCCTCTGTGTGAAAAGGTTGCCCCTTAGGTCCCTTTTAAATTTCTCCCCTCTCACCCTAAACTTATGGCTTCTAGTTCTGGACTCCCCCAGTCCAGGGAAAGGATCTTAGCTATTTACCTTATCTCTGCCCCTCTAGAAGGTCACCCCTCAGCCTCTGATGCTCCAGGGAAAACAGTCCCTGAGGTGGGTACAATGGTATTTAAAAGGCATCTGGATGGGTATATGAATCAGAAGGGTTTAGAGGGAGATGGACCAAATGCTGGCAATTGGGACAAGGTCAGATTGGGGCACCTAGTTGGCATGGACAGGTAGGCCTCAAGGTCTGTTCCCATGCCGTATGACTCTATAACTCTGTAAGACAGGCATAGACTATTTTCTAAATGCAGAAGGGCTTTGGAAATCTGAATCAGAAAGAGTATTGGGCATCTTAGTTCAGGACTTTCTTCATGTTACCATGCAGGTTCTGTTGGATGTTAGGAAGGCAAATGCAAAGTTGGCATTCATTTTGAGAGGGCTAGAATACAAGAGCAGGGATGTACTGCGAGGCTTTATAAGGCTCTGGCCAGACCACATTAGGAATATTGTGCACAGTTTAAGCTTCGTATCTACTGGCATTGGAGTGGGTTCAAAGGAGGGTTATAAGAATGATCCCAGGAGCAGTTAAAGTCCTGTGGTTGTACAGTCTATGGAGTTTAGCAGAATGAGGTGGGAGGATCTGATTAAAACATACAGAATTCTGAGAGCCTCAATACAGTGGATGTGGAGAAGATGTTTCCACTAGTAGAAGAGACCAGGAGCTGAGGGCACAGCCTCAGGGTGTGAAGGGATGACCCTTTAGAACTGAGAGAAGGAAGAATTGCTTCAGGTAAAAGGTGGTGGACTCACTAGTGCAGAGGGCTGTGGAGGCCTAGTCATTGAGTGTCATTAAGACAGATGCATCAGCACGTGATTGGTATGGGGATCAAAGAGTTTACAGAGAAAAGGCAGGAAAATGGGGTTGAGAAACGTATCAGCCTCGATCAAATAGTTGAGCTGATATGATGGGCTGAATGGGCGAAATCTGCTCTGGTAGCCTATGACCTTATGATCCACGGGTTTTAATGTCAGGGCAGAGTCAATGTCAAGGTTAAATTTAGAGTTAGGGAAAGGATTTGAATTAGGGTTGGAGTTTGATTTAAGATTAGGTTAACCTTTAGGATCAGTGTTAAGGTTAATGGCGGATCTTGGCATTAGGACTCGTCTCCGTGTTCAGGTTATGATCAGATTATGGATTAGAGTTTCTTTTAGGGTTAGGGTAGTGCGTTAGGGTTAGGGGGTAGGTGTTAGTCGTAGGCTAAAAGTTAGGATCAGGGTTAGGGTCAAGGTTTAAGCTTGGCGTAAGAATCAGGGAGTCACTTTATCACCAGAGGTGTTCTTTACTCAACCATTTACACGTCCAATATGTTTCAGGTTTGAAGGGATGGCTCTGTACCCATCAGTGAGCTGTCCAGAAATCTCATGGTATGCAGCGTCCAGCACAAGGTTGTACAAGAGAGGGAGCGTAGTTGCAGGAGAATGTTCAAAACTCTTCTTCACTCACTCATAGAGAAGAACAATGAAGTGGAACAGGGTAGTGATGATGAGTCACCCAACATCCAGTGGGGTCCTCGAATGGTTCGGAAGTTCAATGGGGAAATTTAATAAGTTGCAAAGACGAATTATTGGACTCAAAGTATTAATTCTGTTTCTCGCTCCACAGATGCTGCCAGACCTGCTGAGTTTCTCCAGCACTTTCTCTTTTTTTTTCAGATTTCTAGTCTCTGGAGATTTGTGCTTTTGAGGTCTGTTCCTTTAGTGTTGCTGGGTCAAGATCCTGCAGCTTTCTCCCTTAATGCACTCTGGGTTCGTCCAAACCACAGGAACTGCACTGGCTCAACCACCACCTTCTTCAGGCTGTTAGACAGTGCGATAAACGGTCAAGTCAGCGATGCTCAAAAACTGTATAATGAATAAGAAAAAAGTGGTAACTCTCAGGAACAGATTACAAATGAAATTCTGTGTTTTGTTGGCTCAGTCAGCTTCAAACCCCTTACTGTGCTACCCTTTCTCAATACCGTCTTTGAAATGGACAATGCCACTCATCCACTCAGTGGATCTCAGTCTGTATTGATGTTCAGTATGAGCTGGTCTCTGGCACTCAATACATAACAGGGAAGAATGAATTTATAAACCCTAAGTCAGAAGCAAACTTAACAAATATCATTTTGTCAGATCCCATTGATGAATATACAATTTCTGGAGTTAGGGCTTCTTATACTCACAGCTTCATCAGTGGTTTAGATCTGTTCCTGATTGTCATATTGTCCTCCAAATGATTCCAGAATTGTTTGACACAGTTGTAGCTATTCAGATCATCATGCTGCATGCAGTCCCTGTGAGGTTTTCTGTTTACGATTTCCAATACTTCTTTGCAATCTCGTCTTAACCTTACCCACTCAAAGCAGAACAATAATGGCTTCTCATCCACAATAATTTGTATTTATTTGTCCTCTCAAATAGTGCAAAATGTCCCAAGGTGCCTCAAGGGTGATTGAAATATCTCCACGAAGGCTGGCATCCTGTCATTGAGTCACCCTTTATGTACACATGCATAGTACATGACACTGAACCACCAGCTCAGAGCCAGCTCCCAGAGTGAGCAGAGCCCCTGACATGCCTGTTTGTATCTGCCAGCTAAGGCTCCCTGATGGACCAGGTTAACAGTCTCAATCAGGGAACTCTAACCTCTGAGCCACCGTGTTGCCCAGAAACAACAAAAATAAATATTTTCCCAGCAATGTCCTCCACAGACACTCAACCCCAACTCCAAGAGACATATAAATACAAGAGGAGAAATATGTAGCCATCTGTATCTGGATGTGCCACTCTGCTTGGATATGAATTATAATGCTCTTTTACATTTTAAGAAGGGGACAGTATTGTAAACTATGCACTTGTTGAAGATAATGTTGTCAGTTAAGTGGTTAAGCATGGGTAGCATGATCACTCAATGGTTAGCACTGCTGCCTCACAGCATCAGGGACACTGGTTCGATTCTCACCTCGGGGGTGACTGTCAGTGTGGAGTTTGCACATTCTCCCCGTGTCTGCATGAGTTTCTTCCGGGTGCTCCAGTTTCCTCCCACAATCTAAAGATCTGCAGGTCAGGTGAATTGGCCATGCTAAATTGCCCGTAATGCTAGGTGCATTAGTCAGGGGTAAATATAGGGTAGGGGAATGGTCTGGGTGGGTTACTCTTCAGAGGATCAGTGTGAACTTGTTGGGACTAAGGGCCTGTTTCCATACTGTAGGGAAACTAATCTAAAGTGTAAGCAAGTGGGATTGAAAGTCAGATTTCCTTAAAATTTTCCACACATTGTGTAAGGAATAGAAATGATGAGGAAATAAGTTGTGACATCAACAGCTATTGGCATTGTTTCAGCTGATAGTCGGAAAACAGACACTATATGGATTGACTCATCCAGAAGTGCCATGCTGTGGTCTATGAAGCCAGATGGTTTGATGTTTTGAAGCTAATTGCTCCTTCGAGACTTTCTGCATTTCAGGTATTTAGAGCTATCGTCACATCATTCCATGTTCCACTCGGGTTGCCAATTGTGACCAAAGGCATTCATGACGTTCCATCCTATGATTTTCCCCCCAGGCACCAACCACTACTTGCCAACACCCCCATCCCTATGACACGTTGTCTTCATAGTCCAAATAAAAAGCAAAAAGATACATGTCAGAAATTCATCAAAGATCCTTAGACAGCACCATTCAAGCACACGACCACTGCCATCTTGTCAGACAAGGGCAACAGGTATATGGGAACACCACCAACTGCAAGTTCCCCTCCAAGCCACTCATCATCCTTGTTTGGAAATATATGGCCATTCCTTTACTGCTTTGGGTCAAAATCTTGGAATTCCCTCCCTAACAGCAAGGTAGGCCTACATAGAATACACGGACTGCAGAGGTTCAAGATGACAGCTCATTACCACCTTCTCAAGGGCAACCAGGAAAGGGCAATAAATGCTGGCCCAGCCAACAACGCCCATTTCCCATGAGTGAGTAAAAATACTCATTACCCAGTTGCTTCATTGTCAGCCGAATGACCCTTCCTTTCCCGTAATCAATGTTTTTACATCTGGTAAAGAGAAATGTTCAAAGAAACTCCTTTTCGTTTTACTGTCTTGATGAGTTTTCGCTGGTGAAACTGTGTTGCTGGAAAAGCGCAGCAGGTCAGGCAGCATCCAAGGTACAGGAGAATCGACGTTTCGGGCATGAGCCCTTCTTCAGGAATGAGGAAAGTGTGTTCAGCAGGCTAGGATAAAAGGTAGGGAGGAGGGACTTGGGGGAGGGGTTTTGGAAATGCGATAGGTGGAGGGAGGTCAAGGTGAGGGTGATAGGC
>NC_057749.1:21736485-21743222 GCF_004010195.1 Chiloscyllium plagiosum
TCCAGTTTCCTCATTTCCCCTCCCCCCACCTTCTCTCAGTCAAATCCCTCAAACTCAGCACCACCTTCCTAACCTGCAATCATCTTCCTGACCTCTCCGTCCCCACCCCACTCCGGCCTATCATCCTCACCTTGACCTCCCTCCACCTATCGCATTTCCAAAACCCCTTGACCTCCCTCCACCTATCGCATTTCCAAAACCCCTCCTCCAAGTCCCTCCTCCATACCTTTTATCTTAGCCTGCTGAACACACTTTCCTCATTCCTGAAGAAAGGCTTATGCCCGAAACGTCGATTCTCCTGTTCCTTGGATGCTGCCTGACCTGCTGCGCTTTTCCAGCAACACATTTTCAGCTCTGATCTCCAGCATCTGCAGCCCTCACTTTCTCTCAAAGAGTTTTCTCTGGTGTTGCACTTGGCAACGTCCCTGGAGAATGACCTTCAACTCTTGGCAACTCTAGGCTCCTCTGGACTTGTCAACCAGTGAGAAACATCCAAGTGTCCAAGCGACCTTTGCTCCTTCTGTTGTTGGTGTAGGTGAGATGGACTGCTCAAGGGCTGGAGTCAGTATTATTAGTCAACGTTATCTCAGCATTACTGGAGATCAACAGCCAGAAAGCCAACAACCGGCAAGTTGAAAGTTGGCCGCAGACTGGTCAAGAGGTCAGAGGGCACCATCTGTCCTGCACCTGTACAGGAGCAGGAATCCAGGCTTCAGAAGTTCAGTTGCCTGTGGGAGAAGAGAGCGACTAAACCAGAGCATTGTGGCGAGGACAGGTCATAGGTTTGAAACCACCCACCAGGTTATGTAACAACTGCTGTAGGACATCCTCTGCACAGCTTCAACAGCCCTTGTGAACAGCTTGCATCTGTGTGTATAATCACTGCAGCAATTGGTGCATTTACAGAACAAACACACTCATTCTGCTATCAGCCTTCATTTGGTTAATCACCAGTTTAATTAATCTAATTAAATCAATTTGCAAAACTATTCAAGTGTAAATGCTGTTTGGTAAACAGAGTTCTGTCTGCCAGCTCAGCAACGGAGAACCCAGAGATACTGTTTCAACGTTCCAGACATCCAAATTCAAGCCAATCGAAAAGTGGATGATGCTGGAGTCACCTCAGTGCACTTTTGGTGCAATTCAAGTCAAACTACAGTCAACATTAAGGGTTATGGAGATAAGGCAGGAACAGGATACTGATTAGGAATGATCAGCCATGATTATATTGAATGGCGGTACAGGCTCGAAGGGCTGAATGGCCTACTCCTGCACCTATTGTCTATTGTCATAACATCCCTATCTATGAGGGCTTTTCTCCCATCCTACTTTGCAAGGTTTGGACCATAGACTTCCGGGCTGAATGGCCTACTCCTGCACCTATTGTCTATTGTCTATTGTCATAACATCCCTATCTATGAGGGCTTTTCTCCCATCCTTCTTTGCAAGGTTTGGACCATAGACTTCCATTGAGTTTGGTCCATGTTTAGAGGTGAAGCACAGTGATAGTTTTCATTACAGAGGGGCATGGATAGGATGAGTGGCCAAAGTATTTTTCCCAAGGTAGCGGAGTCCAAAACTAAAGGGCGTAGGTTTAGGGTGAGAGGGGAAAGATATAAAAGGAACCGGAGGGGCGACATTTTCATACAGAGGGTGGTACGTGTATGGAATGAGCTGCCGGACGAAGTGGGGGAGGCTGGTACAATTACAACATTTTAAAGGCATCTGAATAGGAAGGGTTGAGAGAGATATGGGCCAAATGCTAGCAAATGGGGCTAGATTAATTTAGGATATATGGTCGGAATGGACGAACTGGTCTGTTTCCGTGCTGTCCATCTCTATGACTCCATTGTCTGCCCAGGAATCTCTCCGAATTTGACTGCCTGTAATTGGAAAACACATTGGTAAATGGGGAGGTGATTGCCTAGTGGTATTACCACTACTCTGGTAATCCAGAGACCCAGGTAATATCACAAGCCCTGTGATGGTGACATTTGAATTCAATGAAATAAAACAATCTGGGATTAAGAATCTAGTGGTGACCACAAACTAATTGTTGGGGGAAAGCCCCATCTGGGTCACTGATGTCCTTTAGGGAAGGAAACTGCCATCCTTACCTGGTCTGGCCTCCATTTGACTCCAGACCCACAGAAATGTGGTTGACTCTTAACTGTGCTCTGGGGCAATTAGGGATGGGCAATAAATGCTGGCCTGGCCAGAGATGCCCTCATGAAATGAATGAAAAGATACAATTTTCTAGCTGACAACCAAGCTGTTTGAATATAAACGCATGTTCTAAGCCCTTGTATTGGACTCGAATTTGGTATATTTGACCCTGAGCTAGGAATGCTAACCTTTCGATAAGATTCAACTCCAGCAAGTGACTGCACCACATTATCAGAAGATTTTTTTTTGGGGGCACTGTACCTTGGAAAAGGCACACTGGGGGGCCATTCTAACCTCTCAGGATAGGGGACACTGAATTAAAGGGGATTTTCATTGTTTAAATAAAGGAGGCTTGTCAGTGGGTGCTTTCTTGAGAGAAATGGGGATAATTATACGAGCATAAGATATAGGGGCAGAAGGAGGCCAATTCAGCCCAACAAGCCTACTCCTCTATCCAATGAGATCTTGGCTAATCTGACCATCCTCAATTTGTCTCATACACAAGAGCAAAGTAATTACAACTAAGGATAAAGCAGTTGATCTACCCCAGCCCCCCCCACCCCACCCTGACGTGAATTGTTTGGATTTGAAAAATTCTCATCTCTTCTGAATAAGATGGCATCCTCATTGAGCGCACAGGTTCTTTGATTCATTTGCAGCTTTGTAAGAATACGTAGCGGCTGACTCCTCAACGTTTGAGAATGCCTAAGCCAAAAGTGATTTTGCCATCATCAGCAGATCCTCTCACGACTGGAGTCAGGGGCGAGGCTGGAATGAACACTCAGAGAGGGAACCATTCCTCCTTGCACTGATGGTGCTTGGGGGAACCTCTGTAGCTGCCTGATCTCTGGGTTTCCTCTGGACATATTGGATGTCAGGAGTTTTAGATGGACCTTGTAACAATGTGGGAACCTGCCTCCTCGTGCTCTGTTTGGCTGCAATCGTTTCCCAAAAGCAATGGGCTGTATTGGGGACATTCACATTTAACAAAAACCATGGGTTATAGACAGGAGGAGAAACAGGAAAGCTGTGTGTTAGTGCCTGTTCACAAGGTGAGATGATTCTTGTGCTGGTCAGAATACAGTTGTCCTTCTCCGGATGCTTCTACTATTTTGCAAGAGGCACAGGGTAGCTGCTTCATGTATAAAAGCCCCGAGACTTAATAGTTAAAAGTCCCAGAAACTGCCAAAAGATGGATAAACTGGTTTTATGCAGATTTAAAGTGCCTTAATGCAGACAACTGAGAGACAGCGCCCCCACTGCTCATGGTCCAAACATTTCTCTGCACTTTGCTTACACTCCCATTTTGTTCAGTTACCTGAGAACCAATCACATGCTTGTTGGCAGGCAACAACCAACTATTGTCACCAATAACCTGTCACTAGGATAGTGACAAACCAATCAGATACTTGATACCAATCAAACCCCTATTTGTACACAACCTCCATGGCTCCAGTTCGTCTGCATACTGAACGTCAATCCCTTTTTTGACTGATGCTTCCAATCAGTGTCAGGTTTCTCACTTCCAAAATATTCACTAATTCTTGGCTACTCTCATTTTAGTCCACAATTAAAAATACAGAAAAAATAAAACGACCCAGTCTTTAAAGAGCGATGACTCCCAGACCTCTCACTGATTTATATGATATCCCAGTCTCCCACCATTTGAAAAATGTCCAAACTGTCTTTTCTTCCTAACAGAATGAATAACTTCACATTCCTGCACATCATACACTATCTGTCTCATTGCTGCTTACTCACTTGACCTGTCTATATCCCATTTCAGACTCACCCAGTTTATATCATGAGAAAACTTGGATTAAATTGCTCTGGGTCCTTTTATCTAAGTTATTGATGTATGTTGTAAATCACTGAGGCCCTTGCATTGATCTCCACTGGACTCCACCAAAACCAGACTACCATGGGAGGTAATGGCCTAGTGGAGTTATCACTCGGATTGTTAATCCAGAGACCCTGCTAATGTTCTAAGGACCCAGGTTTGAATCTCACTTTGGCAGACAATAGAATTTGAATATTAGGAATTAGGAGTCCAGTGATGACCATGAATCTATTGCTGGGAGAAAGACCCATCTACTTCACTCATGTCCTTCAGGGAAGGAAACTGCCATCCTTACCTGGTCTGGCCTACATGTGACTCCAGACCCACAGCAATCTGATTGACTCTTAACTATGCAATTAGGGATTGGCAATAAATGCTGGCCTAGCCAGCGATCCGTACACCCCATGAATAAATAAAACAAAGCCTAAAAATGACTTTTCTACTCTTACTCTGTGCTTTTTATTCATGGAACCATCCTCAATTTACACTAGCAAAATTGATCAAGGGAAGTTGATGTATGCTGCATATTTGGAATTCCATGAATTTTTTGATAACGTTCCCCCAGGAGGATATTCAGTCAAAATTTACACAAATGGGATCGAGGTAATACTGGCATGAATTATTGATGGGCTATAGGCTGAAAACGGACAATGGGAATAAATGGGATATTCTTGTGTTGGAAGGCTGTGACTAGTGGGGTACCGCAAGGATCAGTACTTGGGCCCCAGCTCTTCACAACCTAGATCAATGAATCAGGAATCACGTGTAATATTTCCAAATTTGCAGTGACACAAAGCGAAGTGGGAATGTGTGTTGTGAGGAAGGTGTAAAACATTTTGCAAGAGGATTTCGACAGGCTTATTGATTGGTCTGATGGAATGTGCTGTGGAAAGATGTGGGGTCATCCTCTCTGGCAGGAGAAGCAGATGTACAGAGTATTTCTTAAATGATGTGAGGCTGGATAGGAACATAAGTGTCTTTGTCAGTAAGTTACTGAAGAGTAAAATGCAGGTGCAGCAAGTTATTCAATTGCATAGAAACTCAGTTAGACTGCTGTTGGAGTACTGTGTGCAATTTTGGTCTTCTTATCTCAAGAAAGATAGGTACATGAATAGAAAGGGTTTAGAGGGATATGGGGCAAATGCTGGCAAATGGGGCTAGATTAATTTAGGGTATCTAAGTCCAAAGATGTGTAGATTAGGATAAATTGGCCATGCTAAATTGCTCATAGTGTTAGGTGCATTAGTCAGGGGTAAATGTAGGGTAGTGGAATGGGTCTGGGTGGGTTACTCTTCGGAGGGTCGGTGTGGACTTGTTGGGCCAAAGGGCCTGTTTCCATACTGTAGGGAAGCGAACCTAAAAAAAAATCTGGTCGGCACAGGCGAGTTGCACCATAGGGTCTGTTTCCATGCTGTACATCTCTATGACTCTAAAGATACTGTTGCCATGGAGAGAGTGCAACGAAGATTTCTTTTAGATTAGATTCCCTACAGTGGGAAAACAGGCCCTTCGGCCCAACCAGTCCACACCGACCCTCTAAAGATTAACCCACCCAGACCCATTCCCCTAGTAATGCACATATCACTACGGGCAATTTAGCATGGACAATTCACCTGACCTGCACATCTTTGCACTGTGGGAGGAAACCGGAGCACCCGGAGGAAATCCACGCAGACACGGGGAGAATGTGCAAGTCCGAGGCTGGAATTGTACGTGGGACCGTGACGCTGTGAGGCAGCAGTGCTAACCACTGAGCCACTGTGCTGCCCCAGACATGTTCCTGGGTTGGTGGGACTGTCCTGTCAGGAGAGATTGGGCAAACTGGGCTGGAGAGTTTCATAGAATGAGAAGTGATCTCACTGAAACTTAAGAAAACTCAATGGGATAGACAGGGTGGATTGCAGATAAGGTGTTTTCCTCAATTGGAGAGCCCAGAATAAGGGCACACTATTTAAAAATAAGAAATGAGAAGATGATTTTTCTTTATTTAGACGGTGGTGAATCTTTGGAATTCTGTGTCCTGACTGGCTGTGGAAGCTTAGTCTTCGAGTGTGTTTGAGGTAGAGTGTGATTAATGTTTGATTATTTTGAATGTATTGCCCCCGTTGTCATGTGTCCTGATGTTGTATAATAACTTCTCTCTGGTATCTTTCCAAATGTTTTTGAAAATCCAAATGCATCACATCCACCGGTTCCCTTTTATCCATCTTGCTCATTACACCCTCAAAAAACTTATAGATTTATAAAGCACTATTTCCTTATCATAAATCCATCTTCATTCTGCCTATTAGTTCCTTGTTTTATCTCTCATTCCCGATTCTTGTGTCTTGAAGTTGGTGTCTTCCAAGCAACTGGAACTGTTCTGGAACCAGGTAAATTCTAAAAGATTAATGTCAATACATCCAATCTCTGCAGCCACTTGTTTTAAAACTTCGGGGTGCAGACCACCAGAGAATCCCTATGGTATAGGAACAGGCTATTCAGCCCAAACCGACTCTCCGAACAGCATCCCACCCAGACCCACTTCTCACTGACCCTCACCAACTCTTCACTGACCCCTCACTAACTCCTCACTGACATTCACCATCTCCTCACTGACCCCTCACCGACCCTTCACTGACTCTTACTGACCCCTCACTGACACTCACCGTCTTATGACTGACCCCTCACTAACTCCTCACTAACCCCTCACCGACCCTTCACTGATCCCTCACCAACCCTCACCATCTCC
>NC_057749.1:21744014-21746929 GCF_004010195.1 Chiloscyllium plagiosum
CCCCTCACTGAACATCACCATCTCCTCACTGATCCCTCACTGACCGATCACTGATCCCTCACTGACCCCCACACTAACCCTCAATATCGCCTCACCTTCTCCTCACTGCCCTCTCACTGACTCACACTGACCCCTCACCGACCCCTCATGACCCTCACCTTCTCCTCACTATCTGTGCCATCTAAAATATCAAAGAGCCCAGTGCTGGCTGTGTGACAGGATTTCTCTGGACTCCTTTCCCCCCCAGTAATCAGTATAACGTTGGTATGGTACAGGGCAACAAAACCCAGACTGACATTCACTGACACTTTCTACCCCACCCCCCTCAGATATTCCCTTTCCATTTCTGATCACCCTAGGTTCTATTGATTCAGTCAAATCCTCACAGCGTCTTTGACATGCGGGTTGTGGCTGACGGTTCCACGACACAGTGTGAAGATTGTGGGACTGACTGCAGGCAGTGCCTCAGAACACAGCTCTCCACATATTCACATTCAATTAACGACTGCACACATTCAATGGGAGGCCTTTAATCTTTCATTTTACCAATTGCTGGTGATTAGTGCAGCCACATCTCACACCAAGACAGCATTCAGATAATATATGAACTGATTAAAATTGTCAAATTACTCTGAATAATTCTATTTTTCATTCCTAAGTAACACTTGGATGGGATTATAAAACTTCATTTAGACCCCGTCACCATGGATTGTCAGTGGTGGGAAATAAATTAGGGGGGAAACTGGAACTATGCTCCTGCAGACCGGCAGTCAGCTTTAACTGCTGTGTAAGTGTTCTCTCAAAGCTGGTGAGGGCATCATTCAGCTCATCGGTATCTGGTAAATGGCTAAATTATGGAAGTAATTATGTCTGCCTTTGAAATTTGTTTCTTCTCTCAGTGCAGCTGCTATACGTTGAGCTCGGAGTCACAGCCTGCTAACAGCATAGATGGAGGCCATTCGCTCCATCGTCTCAGTACTAGCTCACCGCAAAACAAACTCAGCAATTCCCGTACCCTGACTTTTCCCTTTGCTCTGTAATTTTTTTTTTAGATTTTTCTTTTGTTGATTGTCCAGTTCTCTTTCGAACTGAGTCTGCATTCTCCATGCACCGAGACTTTGCCTTCCAGACTCTGACCCCTCACTGTGTAAATAAATTCTTCCTCAAGTCTAGAATTCTAGAATCACAGAATCATAGAATTATTGAATGGCTGAACTATAGAATTACAGAATCGTAGAACTATATAATTACAGAATCACAGTATTATAGAATTACAGAATCATAGAATGATAGAATCATAGAATCAAACAATCGTGGAATTATAGAATTACAGAATCATAGAATCATAGACTCATAAAATCACAGAATTGTAGAATGATAGAATCACACAATTGTGCAATTATAGAATCACAGAATCGTAGAATTACAGAATGGTAGAATCATATAATCACAGAATTATTGAATTGTATTATCACAGAATCTTAGAATTATAGAATTACAGAATCATAGAATCATAGATTCTGAAAATTATAGAATCAGAGAATCATGCATTCATAGAACCTTCCTTTGTTTGGGCTTGACCTTCGATCAATGTCCTCTGCGTCTCGATTCTTTCGCTAATGGGAACAGCTTTTCTACATCGAAATAATTTTGAAAACTTCTTTCCTCACCTGCTCTTCTCAAGGGAAAACAATCCCAACTTCTCCCATCTATCCTCACTCCTGTCACTCCTCCTTCCCGGAAACAGTCTCATAGACCTCTTAGGTACGCTCTCCAACGCCTTCACATCCAAACTGAAATGCAGAGCCCAGAATTGTATTCAACAATCCAGGAGCGATCCAGCCAGACTTGATACAGATTGATCATGACTCCCTTGCTTGGAGAGAGCAGTAGGGTAGAGAGATTTAGGTCTGAGGTAAGAAGACATTTCTTCACCCAAAGTGGGGTGAGCTCATAGCAGTTTCTGTCATAGAAAGTGGTTGAGGCCAAATGATTGAGTGTTTTCAAGAGGGAGTTAGATGTAGTTATAGAGTCATAGAGTCATAGAGTCATACAGCATGGAAACAGACTCTTTAGTTAAACTAGTCCCACTTGTCTGCACTTGACCAATCTCCCCCAAATCTTTCCTATTCATGTACCTAACCAAATGTCTTTAAAATGTAACTGTACCCACATCCACCACTTCCTCTGGCAGTTCATTCTGCGCACGAACCAACATCTGTGTAAAAAAGTTGTCCTTCATGTCTTTTTTAAAACCTTCTCCTCCCACCTTAAAAATATGCCCCCTAGTTTTACAATCCTCCACCCAAGGGAAAAACCACTTGCCATTCACCCTATCTGTACCCCTCATGATGTAATAAACTTCTATAAGGTCACCCCTCAACCTTTTACCCTCTAGTAAAAACAGCCCCGGCCTATCCAGCCTCTCCTGAGAACTCAAACCTTCCATTCCCAGCAAGATCCTGGTAAATCCTTTCTGAACATTTTACTAAATATCAAAAAAAAATTCTTTTTCTTCCAGGCATCTCCCACAACACAATATCTTCTCTGTTAATTAAGGTCAAGAATGGGTCTCGGCCAGGTCTCATCCACCCATCTGTTCCTCTTCTTTTATTTCTCTTTATCTTTCTTTTTGGGTCTTTTTAGCTCGTTTTCTCTCTTCTTGACCTCTGACCTTGCAGCCTCCAACCTCCTGACCCTGGACCTCGCAACCTCGTAACATCCAGCCTCAGCTCAGGCCTGGTGTGTTATCATATAATCACAGAATTATTAAATTGTTTAATCACAGAATTGTAGAATTGTAGAATTATAGAATCACAGAATCTTGGCCCTGTGTGGAATGGAGTCAGGGCCTGCTGTGGAATTGAGTCAGGGCCCAGTGTGGAATTGAGTCAGGGCCCGGTGCGGACTGGAGT
>NC_057749.1:21747123-21761656 GCF_004010195.1 Chiloscyllium plagiosum
CTGGAGTCAGGGCCCAGTGCGGACTGGAGTCAGGGCCCAGTGCAGACTGGAGTCAGGGCCCGATGCAGACTGGAGTCAGGGCCCAGTGCGGACTGGAGTCAGGGCCCAGTGCGGACTGGAGTCAGGGCCCAGTGCGGACTGGAGTCAGGGCCCAGTGCGGACTGGAGTCAGGGCCCAGTGCGGACTGGAGTCAGGGCCCAGTGCGGACTGGAGTCAGGGCCCAGTGCGGACTGGAGTCAGGGCCCAGTGCGGACTGGAGTCAGGGCCCAGTGCGGACTGGAGTCAGGGCCCAGTGCGGACTGGAGTCAGGGCCCAGTGCGGACTGGAGTCAGGGCCCAGTGCGGACTGGAGTCAGGGCCCAGTGCGGACTGGAGTCAGGGCCCAGTGCGGACTGGAGTCAGGGCCCAGTGCGGACTGGAGTCAGGGCCCAGTGCGGACTGGAGTCAGGGCCCAGTGCAGACTGGAGTCAGGGCCCGATGCAGACTGGAGTCAGGGCCCAGTGCGGACTGGAGTCAGGGCCCGATGCGGACTGGAGTCAGGGCCCGATGCGGACTGGAGTCAGGGCCCGGTGCGGACTGGAGTCAGGGCCCGGTGCAGAGTGGAGCCTCGTTGCCAACATGGACTGGGTCGATAGACTGTTTTTATGAACTTATTTTCACCATTTTATAATTTATTCCTAAAATCTGCAATGCCTGACCTTTTTACTTTTCTATTTTTCCTAGAACTGTAACTGAAAAACCTATACTTGGGAACGCCTATACCTAAGCTCATGCTGTAAGAGGCAACTTGTACCGTTTTCACTGTGCCCTACATGTGACAATAAAGCTAATTCTAATTCAATGTCGAGATCCTGGAATGAATGGATGATTTTAGAATGATTGATTTTATTGGCCCATGTATTTCACAGTAAGAAAACAATAAAATACACTGAAGAGTTTTCATTTTTGCCTCAATCTGGCACCATTTTGAATAATTTAAGAATAAGGATGTTCACTAGCAGCAGTGTGTGCTAGTTACATGATGTACTGCAGAAAATCAGCAAAGATCCTCAGACAGCACCTTCCAAACGCACGACCACTTCCATCAAGACAGACAAGAGCAGGAGATACATGGGAGCACCACCCCCTTCAAGTTCCCCTCCAAGCCACTCGCATTCCTGACTTGGAAATATATTAACATTCCTTCACTGCTGCTGGGTCAAAATCCTGGAATTCCCATCCTCAGGGCATTGTGGGTCTACCTGCAGCACATGGACTGCTGTGGTTCAAGAAGCCAGCTCATGCCCACCTCAAGGGCAACTAGGGATGGACAATAAATGCTAGCCCAGTCAATGATGCCTACAAACTATGTGTGAATAGAAATTAGCGCTGAAAATGTATTGCTGGAAAAGCGCAGCAGGTCAGGCAGCATCCAAGGAGCAGGAGAATCGACGTTTCGGACATGAGCCCGAAAAAGGGCTCATGCTCAAAACGTCGATTCTCCTGCTCCTTGGATGTTGCCTGACCTGCTGCGCTTTTCTAGCAACACATTTTCAGCTCTGATCTCCAGCATCTGCAGCCCTCACTTTCTCCGTGAATAGAAATTATCCCACCAAGCCAAACTGAAATCAGTAAATCTGCCAATCTCGATCTGTGACAAAGTCCTGGATAAAGACTACGATAATCCTTGGATCACTGTTAAGGAAAACCCAACTGGATGACAGCAATAAGCAAAATGTCAACCTTTAGTTTACAGACCTCTACGTGACTCCTACCGCACACTGTGTGAGCATGAGGATATTGTGAGAGTGACAAACTATTGGCCGTAATTAATCAATAAAATCCAGCCGAAGTGCTCATAATTCCCAAGTGAACTCCTTTTAATTTGTAAAGAAGATATAGGATCCTGGGCTTTCTCAGTAACAGTACAAAGATCACAGAACCACAGAGGGTCCGATGCCACAGAAAGAGGGCATTCAGTTCATCGTGCCTTCCTCGGCTCATTAAGTGAACATCATCACCTTGTGCTAATCTCCTGCTATTTCCCCATACTTTTATTCAATCACCCCCAATGCTGTCTTGAATGCCTTCAGTTTGAACCTGCCTCCATCACTTCCACCCACAATGCATTCCATACCCTAACTACTCGCTGCACGAAAAATATTTTTCTCATATCACCCTTGCTTCTTTTGCAAATCACTCTATATCTGTGCCCTCTCATTCTTGTTCCTCTTAAAGGTGGACTCCTGGCTCTGTGCAGCCCACTCATAACTTTGAAAAGCTCTATCAGTTCACCCCTTAGTCCTTGTATCTCCCAGGAGAACAGTCCGAAATTCTTCAATGTATCCTCATCATTGAAAGTGTCTTGCCCAGGGAGCCATTCTTGTAAATCATTTCTGCACTCTCTTCCAAAGCATTCACACCCGCCCCATAATGTGGTGCCCAGAGCCAGACACAGTAGTCCATTGAAGTCTAAAAAGATGTTTTACCCAAGTCCAACACCACCTCCTCATTCATGTATCCATGCCCCTATTAATATAGCCAAAGGTACTGTAGGCTTTACTTAAATATTGAAACATAGAGTATAGCAGAGAGATGGCCATTCAGCCCTTTGAGCCTCCTCCACTATTCAATATGATCATGGCTGATGATCCAACCTCAGTCCCCTCTTCCCAATTCTAACTCTTGTCTCTATGAAGGTGTTTGCAACCACCCATGCAGGCAGCCGGACCTAGCCATGGCCTGCAGTCTCGGTCAACCTGCGAGACTCACATCGATCACCAAAAGGAACCATGTTCTCGCTGCCATTGCTTCCAATCACTGAGAGGAGTCCAGGAGGAACTGTATCCAGCGGTGCTACTGCCTCAGACCACCAAGAGACTGCCACCATTCCGCCTACAGTTTGCTATTGCTGCTCATTGAGTCATAGGGTCATAAAGTCCTACAGCACGGAGACTGGTCCTTTTGCCCAAACTGATTCATGCTGACCCAAAGTGTCCGTCACTGAGAGGAGTCCAGGAGGAACTGTATCCAGCGGCGCTACTGCCTCAGACCACCATGAGACTGCCACCATTCCGCCTACAGCCTGCTCTTGCTGCTCATTGAGTCATAGGGTCATAAAGTCCTACAGCACGGAGACTGGTCCTTTTGCCCAAACTGATTCATGCTGACCCAAAGTGTCCGTCCACACTAACCCCATTTCCCTCCACTTGGCTCATGTCCGACCAATCCTTTCCTATCCACGTATTTGTCCAAATGCCTTTTAAATGTTATTAATGTAGGTAAAAACAAGGGCTGCAGATGCTGGAAACCGGAGTCTAGATTAGAGTGGTGCTGGAAAAGCACAGCAGTTCAGGCAGCATCCGGCCCTGGGGTTGAAGTGTTCTGAGGCGGAAGATGAGGCGTTCTTCCTCCAGGTGTCTGGTGGTGAAGGAACAGCGGTGATGGAGGCCCAGGACCTCCATGTCCTCGGCAGAGTGGGAGGGGGAGTTGAAATGTTGGGCCACAGGGCGGTGTGGTAGATTGGTGCGGGTGTCCCAGAGATGTTATTCTTTAAGTCCAACAGAGAATATTAAAACTAACAACGAATTGCAACTCCTTTCTCTTAAACCTATCTTTTACCTCCCCCTCTACAAACTAGTCTGATAAAAAATCCCAATTAAGATTTGCAAAAGAAATTAATCACGTTTCAAAACCAGTCAGCTTTGCTGAGTCTCCTTTGTAGACTTTCCTCTGTAGATTCTCTCCAGGTCAGCCTCAATGTTCTGCTGCACAAGCTCCCCACAGACAGGTACCTTTCAGAGAGCTCTTCAGCTAGCAGTCTACATTTGTTGGTCTTTGGTAGTTCTCCCCCTAACTGTTCAAAGTGTCTGGTTTTATATCCCAGAACATTGGATCGTTTAATTGGTTTTAATATTATCAAAATGCTAAATTCAAATTTGATTGGATTTTGGTATCTTAGGGCACAATTTAAACTGATTGGTCAAATTTGAATTTGTTTTTGTATCAAAGCAACTCAGCTGCTGCTATTTGTTTCGACCAAGTGTTACATTGTTACCTTGTTCAGGATTCACTGTGCTTTGTCAGTCCATGCTAACTTTTCAACTCTCTTAAAGGTACAGTACACCTCTACACCTTCATAACACCTCACATCTTAAGAAAAAAATTAACCATCATATATTTTTTCTTTTTTTTCCATTCTTTAACCACAATTAGAATTTAACTTCAGTTCATATTAACTTCTTCCCAAATAAATATAATATTGAATAGATACCCAGCTTATCTTTTTATCAGTTAAGCCTGCGGTTACATTCTTACGACCCTCAACATGTATGATATGTAAATTAAACGTCTGTAACCTAAGACTTTAATGAAATAGTCACATATTCTCATCTTTAAAGACACAACCATCTCTGACACTTTGTTTGTGACATACACTTTAAAAGTTTCTAAGGCAGTACCAAACTCAACAGTTTGTTTTCGAGTTCAATCCCATCCTCATCTTCCTGTAGGAGGACAGCTCCAACTCCTATGTCACTAGCATCGATGGCAACTTTGAAAGGTTTTGAAACGTTTGGTGTAGCTAAAACCGGTTTGGTGTTTAATATTGTTTTCAAATGGTCGAATGCCTCCCTGCATTGTTCTATCCACCGAAACTTTGTGTTCTTCTTCAGCAAATCGGTTCATGTTGCCACTACACTGCTGAAGTTTGAACAAATGTCCGATAGAATCCACTGAGTCCTCAGAATCGAGGCAACTCTTTCTTCGAGGTTGGTCATGGGAATTCCTCGATGGCCTTCGTCATTGCGTTCCGTGGGGTCAACCTTCCATGACCGATGTTATGTCCCAAGAACGTCACCTCTGCTTCCACAAATTCAGTTTTGTTTAAGTTTATCACCAGTTTTGCTTCTCGTAGTCGTTCCAAGAGCTCTGCCAACTGTACCATGTGATCTTTCCAGGACTTATTGAAGATCACTACATCGTCAAAATAGACTGTACAGTTTGTTAACTCAGCCACAACTCTGTTCATGAGCCTTTGGAATGTGGCGGATGTGTTCTTCATTCCAAAGGACATCACTTTAAACTGATATAGTCCATTTGGAGTTACAAACGCAGAAATTTCTTTTGCTGTCTCTAATAAAGGTACCTGCTAATTACCATGCATTGACTTGGTGATGTAACTGGCTTGTCCGACTTTATCGATACAGTCTTTGAGTTGGATTTTGTGATGGCACTGACCTTCCGATAATCCATGCAGAATCATTGAGTCGCGAGCGGTTTGGGAACTAAGACAATCGGCGAATTCCACTCAGTCTGGCTTTGTTCGATGATGCCCTCGTCGAGCATGGCCTTCACCTCCATCTGGACCTGTCTGACTTTGAAAGGATTACGCCGATATGGGTGTTGTTTTATCGGAGCAGTATTCCCTATGTCTACTTCATGTATAATAGCATTTAGTCCTCCTCATCTGATTCTTACATATGTCCTTATACTGCAGTAACAAATCTTTCATCTGCACTCCATGCTCCTGAGACAGTTAGCTTACTGACCTATCCCGCTCCACAAGGACTTCTTCATTTTTTAATCTATTTTGAGGCACATCAAAATCTATATCATCTGGATTTGATTCCTCACTCTGCGGGGCAGTAACTAACACCTATTTCTTTAGTTCTTTCTCTCTAGTGTAATACATTTTCAACATGTTCACATGATATACCCAATACAGTTCTTTTTCTATCTGGCATCTTTACTAGATAGTTCACCTTTTTCTCAGTTTGATAGGGACCATTAAACCTGGCTTTGAAGGGATCTCCTATCACTGGTACCAATACTAATGCATTATCCTCTCAGGCTCAGAGCTTTTATCTGCCACCTGCTTCATTCTATGCTGTGCCCTCTTTAGGTGCTGTTTAGCTAACTCACCAATTGATTTAATCTCTCCCTCACCTCCAATACATAATCTAAGTGTGAGATCTCAGATTTTGGTCCTGTCAATTTTTCTTTAATTAATTTCAAAGAGATTCTCACTTCATGCCCGAATATTAACTTGAAGGGAGTGAACTGAGTAGATTCATTTGGGTCATCTCTAATGGCAAACAATACAAATGGGATACTTTTATCCCAATCATTCGGGTAATCCTGACAGTATGCTCTCAACATGGTCTTCAAGGTCTGATGTCATCTTTCAGACATGGGACTCAGGATGATACGCACTGGATTTAATGTGCTGTATACCTAAGCTATCCATGACCTCCGTAAACAGACTAAGAGTAAAATTGGATCCTTGGTCCGACTGAATCTCTCTGGGAAGCCCATATTGTGTGAAGAAAGTTACTAACTCCTCTCCCACCCTTTGTGCTTTGATACTCCGTAATGGAATTGCCTCCGGAAATCCGGTAGACACATCCATTATGGTTAATAAGTACTGGCTCCCAGGGACCTACACAATCAATGGTACCCCTCATGAAAGGTTCTTCAAATGTGGGACTTGGCCACAAAGGGGCTGGCTTTATTACCGCCTGTGGCTTACCTACTATTTGGCATGTTTGACACGTGCGTCTAAAGTTAATCACATCCTTGTGCATTCTAGGCCAATAAAAATGTTTTTGTACCTTAGCCTGACTCTTTCGTACCCCTAGGTGACCTTCTACAGGTAGTTCATGTGCTACCCATAACACTTCCTGTCTGTATGTTATTGGCAACACAGTCTGGTGCACTTCGGCCCGTTTCTCCTCTGCACTAACCTGCCGTAGTCTCCATTTCCGTTTTAGGATTTTATCTTTCAGATAATAGCCCTCTAAAATATTCTCTGCCTCCTTTATGGAGTACACTTCCACATATATATCTTTTATCGCCTTGTCTTGCTGTTGCAAGTCCCTTAGCCTTTCAGGACTAAATATTTCTGCCTGGCCCTCTGCCTGTTCAGGTTTTTCCTACACCATTACTTCAAACAGGGTATCCACTAACTGAACCTCAACTCCTTCATCTTTCTCTTTAGCTTTTGCTTCGTGCTGTAACTTATGATAGTGGGATCTAGTTACTAGACCTGAAAAATGTGTTGCTGGAAAAGAGCAGCAGGTCAGGCAGCATCCAAGGAGCAGGAGAATTAACTTTTCGGGCATAAGCCCTTCTTCAGGAATGAGGAAAGGCTTATGCCTGAGACGTCGATTCTCCTGCTCCTTGGATGCTGCCTGACCTGCTGCGCTTTTCCAGCAACACATTTTTCAGCTCTGACCTCCAGCATCTGTAGTCCTCACTTTCTCCTTGGATCTAGTTACTATACAGTCTGGGAAAATACCCGGATATTTCTGTTTTAACTCCTCAGTTTCTTGGTCTTCTTTGGGCTTCTCCACAACAAGCGGTGTCACTCGCGCCTTGGACCATGCTAAATCATTCCTAAGAACAAATTCCTGGAACCGACACTCTGTCAATCACTCCCACTGTAACTTCCCCACTCTTGGGTTGGCACTCCAATCTGAGCTTACATAGGGGAACGCTAAATTTCAGTCCATATCTCCCACAAATTACCACACTCTCAGGAAACAGATCAGAAAGAGTGCATATTCGCTCATCCCTTACTATCAGCGACTGGTTAGATTCTGTATCTTTCAAAGTGATCACTTGTTGTCCTACTCCCCCTGTTCTCTCTGAGTAAACGTTACCCACAGAGGCAAATTCTTTATAGAGATCAGGTACTAACTCCATACCCAGCCCCTGCCTAGGCTGTGCACTCTCCTGCAGCTCCTTGGCACTTCTTGGGGTCTCCTTTACTACCTTCACTAATGCCACTCACTTAGCCTCTTTTATCACATCTTTTCCCACAGTGCCTTTCTTTAATGACCAGCACTGTGACTTTACGTGTCCCACTTTACCACAGTGGAAACATCGGAGGCCTTTCACCTCCTTTCCACCCTCTCGGGGCTTCTTTTTTATCCTGAGGTAAACAATTACCAGTGCTCCCTACTTTTTGTTTTGTGGTGTTGGATCTCCCCTACTTCCAACTTCTATCCCTCTCAGGACGAAATTCTGGCCGGAAGCTTGTCTTATGCAACAGCATGTATTCATTTGCTAATTCTGCTGCCCTTCTCACTTCCTGAACATTCTGTTCCTCCACATGAATTCTTACAATCTCTAGAAACCAGTTTTTAAACTCCTCCAGCAGAATAATTTCTTAGAGCCTTATGGATCCTATCTACCTTTAAAGCACACACCCATCGATCAAAAGGACTCTGTTTAATTCTTTCAAACTCAACATAAGTCTGGTTCCTTCTTTATGTTTCTGAACCGCTGTCTATACGCTTCTGGTACCAATTCATAAGCACTTAAAGTAGCCTGTTTAACCTCTTCATAATCCCTTGACACCCTCATCTGACAGCGCAGCAAACACCTCACTAGTTCTGCCTACCAGTTGAGTCTGAACTCGCTTTATCCATAAATCCTCGGACCACTCCATCTGCATAGCCAAATTTTCAAATGAAATAAAGAAGGCTTCAACATCTGTCTTATCAAAATGTGGCAGAGTTTTGACATATTTGCATATATCACTAGCTTCTCTTTTAATCTCCATCCTGTTAACTTGACTTTACTGACTAAGTTGCAATTTCTGAAATTCAAGTTCTCTCTCTTTTTGCTCGGCTAAGAAACTTCTCTCTCTTTCTCTTTCCTCTCTCTCTTTCTCCCCCTCTCTCTCTCTCGTTGTTTATCTTCGAACTCCATTTTGTAATTTCAGATTTTGTATCTCCACTGCACTTGACTGTTTCTCTGACGGCCCAAAGTGTTTGAGTAACTTCCTTACAATTTCAGCTTTACTTTTGTCCTTGGTTAAACCTAAATCTAAGGTTCTTTGCTAATTGTAAAATGATGGCCTTTTTCTTTCCTTCTAAACTTTCTTAGCGAATTTAAGAATCATCTTCAAATCCAAGAACCTCTAGAGTAATTTTAAGAGCCCCTTAAAATTTCTCTCACTTTTAATTTAACTAACCACACATCACCAAAATTAAATAAATTGTCTCACCCACGTTTTAGTTAAAGACCTAGGACATTATCCTGCAAGTGTTTAAATCTACTGGGCTTTTTCATACCCCACATCTTTTCAAATCTGTCTAAACCTGTTCAAATCATGGATGAAAGCCCCCAAGCTGTTACAACACTTGGTAAACCCCTCTGCTAATTTACACCAGCCACACAGAAAATGTTCACCCCGTGCTGTAATCTGTTAAAATTCAAGAGGCAAAGAACTATCCCAGAGGTAAATATTTAAAGGGAAAATTAACAACTTTATTCTTTAAGTCCAACATAGAATATTAAAACCAACAACTATCTACAACTCCTTTCTCTTCAACCTATCTTTTATCTCCCACTCTAAATACCACTTTCTCCTCGAAGAGATCATCAAAATACTAAATTCAAATTTGATTGGATTTTAGTATCTTAGGGCATAACTTAAACTGATTGGCTGAATTTGAACTTGTTTTTTTATCATGGCAGTCTAGCTGCTGCTACTTGTTTTGACCAAGTGTTACATTGTTACCTTGTTCAGGACTCTCTGTGCTTTGTCAGTCCACGCTAGCTTTTCAACTCTCTTAAAGGTACAATACATCTCTACACCTTCATAACAACCACCTCACCCACTTCTGTTGACAGCTCATTCCATATGCATGCCACCTTCTGTGTAAAAAGGTTGCCCTCAGGTTCCCTTTTATTCTTTCCCCTCTAACCTTAAACTGATGCCTTCTAGCCCTTGATTCCCCAACCCTGGGAAAAAGACTGAACGCATTCACCTATCCATGCCTCTCATGATCTTATGCACTTCTATAAGATTCCCCCTCAATCTCCTTCACTCTAAAGAAAATATTCCTAGCTTGACCAACCTATCCCCATAACTCTAGACTGTCGAGTCCTGGCGACATCCTTGCAAATTTCTTCTGCACTCTTTCCAGTTTAATGACATAAGATTATATCTGTCAAGATGGTGGCAGATTGGTAGACAGGCAGGAGGCTGGGAGAACACAGCAAGCCAGGCAGCATCAGGAGGTGGAGAAGTCAACGTTTCGGGTGTAGCCCTTCTTCAGGATGAAACATCAACCTGTCCACCTCCTGATGCTGCCTGGCTTGCTGTGTTCTTCCAGCCTCCTGCCTGTCTAATTTGGATTCCAGCATCTGCAGTTTGTTTTGTTTCTCTGATAGTGGCAGATAGCAGGCTGCATGCTGACTTCTGAGCCTGGGGTTTGTCAGTTCGCGTCTGCAGTCTCTTTTTGTTCACGTTTTTTTCTTTGCTTTAAAGCCTTCTGCACCGGGTTAATCAGCGGCTTCGGTACAGCCGCGAGAGCCGACTGTGGGTGGAGTGGCGGCAGCTTCATGGAGGTCTGAGGTGGTAGCGCCGGCGGACAGGGTTCCTCCTGGACTCCTCTCAGTGATTGGAGGGGATGGCAGCAAGAACATGGTCCCTCTCAGTGATCGATGTGAGACTCGCAGGCTGACCAGGATTGTAGGCCATGGCTAGGCCCAAGTGCCTGCATCGGTGGTTCCAAACACCTTTATGGAGGTAAGGGTTAGACTTTAACATCTGGACATTTTTCTGACCTTTTGGGTTTCTTTTATTTTCGCTGCTGTTTTTTGCATATTCTTGTTTTGCAACCAAGCTGACATCGGAGAATTGTGACTTCACTGTAATCGTGTATTGCTATACCTGAGTACATGTGACAAAGAAAATCTAATTCTAATTCTAATTCTAATTGATCCCTTTAGCCCTGAGACATTCCGGTTTCTGTTTTTCGGAAAGACTATACTTGCCGCGTTGGTTGCCTCGTAGCTGCCTGCAGAAACCTCCCTTCCCATTTCCCGACTCCCTTCCCCGCCCCTCTCCCTCCCTTCCACTGCTCCCTGCCACCAACTGGATTCATTCCTCCCATTGACCAACCAGGTCGTACATTGTACCTCACCTATCCCTATTTCACGACCCTGTCCCCACCATCTGCAGCTCCCCCTGCACCCACCCCAAGTCCTGAAGAATGGTTGCACCCAAAATGTCGACTTCTCCACCTCCTGATGCTGCCTGGCTTGCTGTGCTCTCCCAGCCTCCTGCCTGTCTGTTTCGGATTCCAGCATCTGCAATTTGTTTGTCTCTTACCCAGAAATGGTCCAGCAAGCCATCCAGTTTGCACAGCCAGTGGGAAATTACATTCTCAAGATTTCAAATATGGTGAGGTAATAGACCGCCACTGAGTTCAAAATCGTTTGGACTGTGCTCCTCTGCACTCAGTGCTATACCGCAGAGGCTTGGTCAACAGGTCAAGCTGCTAGATGCAATCCACCAGCATCTGCAAACATGTTGGCACGTTATCTGTTGGTCTCCCGGGGAGAGAAAATGCAGCACTCCAGATACATGGTGTGGGGCTGGTATAGCCAGGAGCAGGACAGTCTCTCTGGGGCATGGTGTGGGGCTGGTATAGCCAGGAGCAGGACAGTCTCTCTGGGGCCTGGTGTACGGCTGGTATAGTCCAGAGTAGGACAGTCTCTCTGGGGCATGGTGTGGGGCTGGTATAGCCAGGAGCAGGACAGTCTCTCTGGGGCATGGTGTGGGGCTGGTATAGCCAGGAGCAGGACAGTCTCTCTGGGACATGGTGTATGGCTGGTATAGTCCAGAGTAGGACAGTCTCTCTGGGGCCTAGTGTGGGACTGGTGTAGCCCAGAGCAGGACAGTCTCTCTGGGGCATCGTGTTGGGCTGGTATAGTCCGGAGCAGGACAGTCTCTCTGGGGCCTGGTGTACGGCTGGTATAGCCCGGAGTAGGACAGTCTCTCTGGGGCCTGGTGTACGGCTGGTATAGCCCAGAGCAGGACAGTCTCTCTGGGGCATGGTGTGGGGCTGGTATACTCCAGAGCAGGACAGTCTCTCTGGGGCATGGTGTGGGGCTGGTATAGCCCGGAGCAGGACAGTCTCTCTGGGGCATGGTGTGGGGCTGGTATAGTCCAGAGCAGGACAGTCTCTCTGGGGCCTGGTGTACAGCTGGTATAGCCCGGAGCAGCACAGTCTCTCTGGGGCCTGGTGTACGGCTGGTATAGCCCAGAGCAGGACAGTCTCTCTGGGGCATGGTGTGGGGCTGGTATAGTCCAGAGCAGGACAGTCTCTCTGGGGCCTGGTGTACAGCTGGTATAGCCCGGAGCAGCACAGTCTCTCTGGGGCCTGGTGTGGGGCTGGTATAGCCCGGAGCAGGACAGTCTCTCTGGGGCATGGTGTGGGGCTGGTATAGTCCAGAGCAGGACAGTCTCTCTGGGGCTTGGTGTGGGGCTGGTATAGTCCAGAGCAGGACAGTCTCTCTGGGGCATGGTGTGGGGCTGGTATAGTCCAGAGCAGGACAGTCTCTCTGGGGCCTGGTGTGGGGCTAGTATAGCCCGGAGCAGGACAGTCTCTCTGGGGCATCGTGTTGGGCTGGTGTAGCCCGGAGCAGGACAGTCTCTCCAGGGCCAGGTGTACGGCTGGTGTAGCCCAGAGCAGGACAGTCTCTCTGGGGCATGGTGTGGGGCTGGTTTAGTCCAGAGCAGGACAGTCTCTCTGGGGCCATGTGTGGGGCTGGTATAGTCTAGAGCAGGACAGTCGCTCTGGGGCATGGTGTAGGGCTGGTATAGTCCAGAGCAGGACAGTCTCTCTGAGGCATGGTGTGGGGCTGGTATAGTCCAGAGCAGGACAGTCTCTCTGGGGCCTGGTGTACAGCTGGTATAGCACGGAGCAGCACAGTCTCTCTGGGACCTGGTGTGGGGCTGGTATAGCCGGAGCAGGACAGTCTCTCTGGGGCATGGTGTGGGGCTGGTTTAGCCCGGAGCAGGACAGTCTCTCTGGGGCCTGGTGTGGGGCTGGTATAGCCCGGAGCAGGACAGTCTCTCTGGGGCATCGTGTTGGGCTGGTGTAGCCCGGAGCAGGACAGTCTCTCTAGGGCATGGTGTGGGACTGGTGTAGCCCAGAGCAGGACAGTCTCTCTGGGGCATGGTGTGGGGCTGGTTTAGTCCAGAGCAGGACAGTTTCTCTGGGGCCTGGTGTAGGGCTGGTATAGTCCAGAGCAGGACAGTCTCTCTGGGGCATTGTGTGGGGCTGGTATAGCCAGGAGCAGGACAGTCTCTCTGGGGCCTGGTGTGGGGCTGATGTAGCCCAGAGCAGGACAGTCTCTCTGGGGCATGGTGTGGGGCTGATATAGCCAGGAGCAGGACAGTCTCTCTGGGGCATGGTGTGGGGCTGGTATATCCAGAGCAGGACAGTCTCTCTGGGACATGGTGTACGGCTGGTATAGTCCAGAGTAGGTCAGTCTCTCTGGGGCCTAGTGTGGGACTGGTGTAGCCCAGAGCAGGACAGTCTCTCTGGGGCATCGTGTTGGGCTGGTATAGTCCAGAGCAGGACAGTCTCTCTGGGGCCTGGTGTACGGCTGGTATAGCCCGGAGTAGGACAGTCTCTCTGGGGTCTGGTGTACGGCTGGTATAGCCCAGAGCAGGACAGTCTCTCTGTGGCATGGTGTGGGGCTGGTATAGTCCAGAGCAGGACAGTCTCTCTGGGGCATGGTGTGGGGCTGGTGTAGCTTGGAGCAGGACAGTCTCTCTGGGGCATGGTGTACGGCTGGTATAGTCCAGAGCTGGACAGTCTCTCTGGGGCAGGGTGTAGGGCTGGTATAGTCCAGAGCAGGACAGTCTCTCTGGGGCCTGGTGTGGGGCTGATGTAGCCCAGAGCAGGACAGTCTCTCTGGGGCATGGTGTGGGGCTGGTATAGTCCAGAGCAGGACAGTCTCTCTGGGGCCTGGTGTGGGGCTGATGTAGCCCAGAGCAGGACAGTCTCTCTGGGGCATGGTGTGGGGCTGGTATAGTCCAGAGCAGGACAGTCTCTCTGGGGCCTGGTGTGGGGCTGGTATAGTACAGAGCAGGACAGTCTCTCTGGTGCATGGTGTGGGGCTGGTATAGTCCAGAACAGGACAGTCTCTCTGGGGCCTGGTGTGGGGGTGATGTAGCCCAGAGCAGGACAGTCTCTCTGGGGCATGGTGTGGGGCTGGTATAGTCCAGAGCAGGACAGTCTCTCTGGGGCCTGGTGTGGGGCTGGTATAGTCCAGAGCAGGACAGTCTCTCTGGTGCCTGGTGTGGGGTTGATGTAGCCCAGACCAGGACAGTCTCTCTGGGGCATGGTGTGGGGCTGGTATAGTCCTGAGCAGGACAGTCTCTCTGGCGCATGATGTGGCGCTGGTATAGTCCAGAGCAGGACAGTCTCTCTGGGGCATGGTATGGGGCTGGTGTATCTTGGATCAGGACAGTCTCTCTGGGGCATGGTGTGGGGCTGGTATAGTCCAGAGCAGGACAGTCCCTCTGGGGCATGGTGTGGGGCTGGTATAGTCCAGAGCAGGACAGTCTCTCTGTGGCACGGTGTGGGGCTGGTGTAGCTTGGAGCAGGACAGTCTCTCTGGGGCCTGGTGTGGGGCTGGTGTAGCTTGGAGCAGGACAGTCTCTCTGGGGCCTGGTGTGGGGCTGGTATAGTCCAGAGCAGGACAGTCTCTCTGGGGCATGGTGTGGGGCTGGTATAGTCCAG
>NC_057749.1:21762594-21766593 GCF_004010195.1 Chiloscyllium plagiosum
CCAGAGCAGGACAGTCTCTCTGGGGCATGGTGTGGGGCTGGTATGGTCCAGAGCAGGACAGTCTCTCTGGGGCATGGTGTGGGGCTGGTATGGTCCAGAGCAGGACAGTCTCTCTGGGGCATGGTGTGGGGCTGGTATGGTCCTGAGCAGGACAGTCTCCCTGGGGCATGGTGTGGGGCTGGTATGGTCCTGAGCAGGACAGTCTCCCTGGGGCATGGTGTGGGGCTGGTATGGTCCTGAGCAGGACAGTCTCCCTGGGGCATGGTGTGGGGCTGGTATGGTCCTGAGCAGGACAGTCTCCCTGGGGCATGGTGTGGGGCTGGTATGGTCCTGAGCAGGACAGTCTCCCTGGGGCATGGTGTGGGGCTGGTATAGTCCTGAGCAGGACAGTCTCTCTGGGGCATGGTGTGGGGCTGGTATAGTCCTGAGCAGGACAGTCTCTCTGGGGCATGGTGTGGGGCTGGTATAGTCCTGAGCAGGACAGTCTCTCTGGGGCATGGTGTGGGGCTGGTATAGTCCTGAGCAGGACAGTCTCTCTGGGGCATGGTGTGGGGCTGGTATTGCTTGGAGCAGGACAGTCTCCCTGGGGCATGGTGTGGGGCTGGTATAGTCCAGAGCAGGACAGTCTCTCTGGGGCATGGTGTGGGGCTGGTATGGTCCAGAGCAGGACAGTCTCTCTGGGGCATGGTGTGGGGCTGGTATAGCTCGGGTAGGACAGTCTCTCTGGGGCATGGTGTGGGGCTGGTATAGTCCAGAGCAGGACAGTCTCTCTGGGGCATAGTGCAGCAGCAGAGAAAGAAAACCTGGATCCTTTTTAAGTTATTTTTCCTTTAATTTTATTCTAAGTTAATGTGAATGGCGCCTATGTATGGATGATGGTGTACACATTTCACTGTATTTTATATCGACTACACGTGACAATAAAGGGTATTCTAATTCTAATATGATATCAGGGTCCTGAAACATCATCATCGACGCTGCATAGAAGAAGCTCACACGTCAAGGAGGGGGACGGAGAGGACAAAAGTACAAACATGAAGATTCTGCAAGACCCAGCCACGACAAGTACAGAGGCTGGCATCATCTCACACTGGATCAGTGGTGCTGGGAGAGCACAGCAATTCAGGCAGCATCCGAAGACAGGCAAAATCATCATCCTGATGAAGGGCTTTTGCCCGAAACGTCGATTTTGCCTGTCTTCGGATGCTGCCTGAATTGCTGTGCTCTTCCAGCACCACTGATCCAGAATCTGGTTTCCAGCATCTGCAGTCATTGTTTTTACATCATCTCCCACTGGCTGAGAAGGATGGGTCACCCTCCTCCAGGTGCTCAACTCTGTGTGCTCACTAAAACAGGCACCTAAGAGAACACTTCAGAGACAATCCCAATGTATTCATTGTTAATGTCCATCCACAGGATGGGGGCCAGCATTTATTACCCATCCCGGAAGGCAGTAAGATTGAACGACTTTGCTTTGAGTCTGGAGTCGTGTGTACACCAGACCAGGTAAGGATGGCAGTTTCCATCCCTGAAGGACATTAGTGAACCTGTTGGGCTTTTCCAACCGTTGACAATGGATCCTTGGTCATCATTAGGCTCTTAATTCCTGATCTGTATTGAATTCAAGATCCACTACCTGCCACGGAGATTCAAACCTGAGTCCCCAGAGCATTACTGGGATCTCTGGGTTAACAGGTCACTGACTGCCCTGTGAATGAAAGTCTGTTCTGTTAAGATCAACTACGAGGTGAATCATGAGCAAAATGGATGGCAAGCATGGTGTCAAGAGCTTTTGATTAACAAGAGCTGGAAAGATTGGATAGTCTATTGATCAGACGAGGCTGATGGGAAACCAAACTGACGAGAAGGAAACGATGAGGGGGCTAATGACAATGGATAAGAAACCTTATGCCTCTTTATTGAGGGTTCCTGTTCCAGAGGGTATTGATTTAGAGTCTGAAGCTGGAGGTTTAGAGAATAATTTTTCTCATAAAATGTGATGAGAGTTTGTAAATGTTTCGAATTCTGTTTGGCTGTGTGATTTACCAGCACTGACTCAGTGAGAGTTTGTGGGATATCAGAACTGGTTCAGTGAGTATGTGTTTGTAGGATTGGGACAAGTAAGTCAACAGCAATCCTGGTCTCCTTCCTACAGGACAGATGTTGTGAAACTTGAAAGGGTTCAGAAAAGATTTACAAGGATATTGCCAGAGTTGGAGGATTTGAGCTATTGGGAGAAGTTGAATGGGCTGGGGCTGTTTTCCCTGGAGTGTCGGAGGCTGAGGGGTGACCTTATAGAGGTTCATAAAGTCATGAGGGGCATGGATAGGGTAAATAGACAAGGTATTTTCCTTGGGGTGGGGGAGTCCAGAACTAGAGGGCATAGGTTTAGGGTGAGAGGGGAAAGATACAAAAGAGACCTACGGGGCAACTTTTTCACACAGAGGGTGGTACGTGTATGGAATGAGTTGCCAGAGGAAGTGGTTGAGGATAGTATGATTAGAGCATTTAAAAGGCATCTGGATGGGTATATGAATGGGAAGGGTTTAGAGTGACATGGGCCAAGTGCTGGCAAATGGGACTAGATTAGATTGGAATATCTGGTTGGCACGGATGATTTGGACCGAAAGGTCTGTTTCCGTGCTGCGCATCTCAATGACTCTATGACTAACACAGTGGTATCAGCAGTGGCTCAATGAGTGTGTTGTGGAGGGATATTTCAGTGCTAGGACAGTCCTTTACTCTTGACAATCATCTGTTGCTCCATTTTCCTGTTTTCCATTGCTCAGAAATGGGAAGTCAGTCCCGGTTTAAAAGGACATCAGTTTTTAATGTCACCATCAATCAGCCAGCGCTCGGCGGTAATGTGATGTTTCCCCCATTGCAATGAATTGTACCAGGGTCAGTAAGCTGAAGTCTCACACGAAAACACAAACATGACCTGCAGGAGTTCAGCATCTCCCAGCTGTTCAATTCCATATGGACTCAGTGAAGTGCAGAGAGAACAGACGTTTTCTTGTCACCACTGTCTTGTCCTTTCCTGCCAGTTGGGAGTGACAATCCGGGACTGCAAAATCCTGAGTTGCCTGTGTAAAGTACAGTCGGTTGCAGGCCAGTCGACTGTGTTATACACCTAAAAAAACAAGAAGAACATATGGAAATAATGCTTCAACTGTGCAAATCAAACTCCTGTTCAGCGACATGGTGGCGCAGTGGTTAGCACTGCTGCCTCACAGCGCCAGGGACCTGGGTTCGATTCCAGCCTCGGGCGACTGTCTGTGTGGAGTTTGCACATTCTCCCCGTGTCTGTGTGGGTTTCCTCCGGGTGCTCCCACAGTCCAAAGCTGTGCAGGTTCGGTTGACTTGCCCATAGTGTTCAGTGATGTGCAGGTTAGGTGCAGCAGTCAGGAAAAATGTTGAGTAATAGGGTTGGGGAATGGGTCTGGATGGGAGGGTTGGTGTGGACTTGTTGAACCACATGGCATGTTCCCACACCATAGAGATTCCACGGTGATTCTATGGTGAAGCTACACAGGAAAGAACTTGGATTGGGAAATAAGCACTGGTCAGTATCTGTGGTCAGGCTGAGCCACTGATCTCTCTCTGTCTCTGGGCTGAGTTGTGGATCTAGTTCTGGGGTTATATCTGGTTCCTGGTCTGTGCTTGGGCGTTGGACACACTGTGTGCCTGTGACTGGAGTTAGTCCTGCATTATTGGCTGGGCCTGGGTCCATAGATGGAATTGAGTGTGTATAGAGTCACAGAGTCATACAGCACAGAAACAGACCCTTCAATCCAACCAGTCCACACTGACCAAAATCCCAAACTAGTCCCACCTGCCTGCGCTTGGCCCATATCCCTCCAAATCTTTCCTATTCATGCCCTTATCCAAATGTCTTTTCAACATTGTAACTGTACCCACATCCACCCACTTCCTCTGGAAGTTCATTCTACACATGAACCATTGGGGGAGGGGGGAGGAAGAGAGTGAACCCAGTGT
>NC_057749.1:21768798-21791753 GCF_004010195.1 Chiloscyllium plagiosum
GTGGGTATGTGGGTGGGTGGGTGGGTGGGTGGGTGTGTGTGTGTGCATAGATGTAAGTTGCAGTGAAAACACCAAGTGAAAATAACTTTATTAATATTCCCTCACAGAAAAGATACCCACTTGAACCAGTGACAGGCAAAACCCAGAGCGAGTAATGCTTAAGTGAAAAAGGTGAAGGGGAGGGTAGGAACTAAATCCAAATAGAATTGGAGGGGGAATAAAGCACTCCAGTCTGCTTGTCACTGGCCACTCGGGTGTTTTCCTATCTTCCTGGTGGTGGAAATTGAATAAAGATGCGTGCACCTTGTGTCTCTCACTGTGTCTCACACCTGCACACATACAACACGGGTGCTGGGGAAAGAATAAGCACTAAAAAATTGTTTAAAAAATAAACAGGAATGTCCAAGGTGCTGTTCACTCTGAGAGCTGGCTCTGAGGGAGCTGGGTCAGTGTCAAAAATAAATAAAGCACTCCAGTCCCTGCAGTGCCCACCTCTCCTTAAAGAGGTTAAGTATAGTGGTAGACACCGCGTGCTCCATTTCCAGGGACACCCGGGTTCGAACATAACCGTGGAAACACTCCTGTTTATTTTTAATTTTATTAACCAGTACAAATTACATCAATGAACAGCTTTATACAAGAAACAGCAATTTACAGGGGAAGGGGCAGCAAAGCCAGACTCCCAAACCCCACCTCACAATCAGTTCACAGGGAAAAGAGGACAAACCTCAAATCCCACCTTATCGTATCGAAAAGGGAACAGTAGACACAATCACATACAAACAGTCCGAAAAACTGAGCAATAAAGCAATGCATATAACTCAGCATAACACCCTACCTTCCCACCTCCCGGCCACTCAAAGGCAGCCCACCACTTTTGGCTACATGCTTGTTTCTGTCTGTCAGCCAGGGCTCCCTTATTGGACCAGATTAACAGCCCCAATCCGAAAACTCATATTCTATGAGGTCCACCTGGCTGATCTCATTGCAATCATTACATGGGACAAGCTTAGGTGACCAATCCACTCAGAGGAAGTGCCTCCATTTTCTACAGGAAGTCTGTAATGAGCCAGAACTCGATGAGATTTCCTGATCTTTGGGAAACTCAACCAATAAAAGAAGAGAAAGGCCAGAGCTGTCAGGTTAGCGTACTTATCACGCTAATTGATGACGAGGTATTAAAGCAATGTTTTGCCCAATTTTATGTGATTGGACCACCTTGTATTGCAAGTTCCTGATTCTTGACTCGGTCCTAATTCCCACTGCAACTCCAAATCTGGCTTGATACCACACCACCTCTGGGCCCTGATCTCTAACCTATTGATGCATTCATTTCCAAACATTCCCCTCCCCCAAGCTGTCATCACCTTCCCTGATCCCTTCATAGCTTTCCCCACTCATCCCAATCCACACCTCCCCAGTCAGCCCACAATCTCTAACTCCAACATCCTCAGAACCTACCTTCTCCTGAATGCTGGGTGGTCAATAGAATGTCAAACAGAAAATATGATTTTTTTAAAAAACTACAAACATACATCCCATTGTATCTATTCGGATGATTTCAGAATTATATGGCAATAGATTTTGAAAAAAGAGTTTAGATGTAGTTATTCAAAAGTCTTGTGTCCAGATCTGTGTTATATCTGACATACTCAGGAATTAAGTTACAACCACTCTGCAGTAGCGCCTTCATGTGGTAACAGATTTCCATGCAATATCTCCATTATTTTCCGATGCTGTAACTGGTTTATCATAGACATGCTACAATATGGAACCAGACCATTTGGCCCAATGAGTCCAGACTGACCCTTCTGAAGAGGATCCCACCCAGATCCACCCTATCGCTACAACCCTGCAGTTCCCAAGGCCACTCCATCCCGAACCAGCACATCCCTGGGTGCTATGGGGCAATTTAGCATGGCCAATCCATCCTAACCTGCACATCTTTGGACTGTGGGAGGAAACCCACACTGACATGGAGAAAACATGCAATCTCCACTCAGACAGTCACCCGAGGCTATAATCGAACCTGGGTCCCTGGCACTGTGAGGCAGCAATGCCACCATTAAAGGGTGAGTACTCTTGCCTCCTTGTGGAATGTGCCTTTACAAAGCAGGTCTGCAGAGGGATGCGATGGTTGTTGTTGAGGTTAGTCCTGGGTAGCTCCATGACGCAGAGCTCTGGGCTGTACGGTCTGTTCCCTGGGACGCTCAGGTGTTAATCTGAATGGAAAGAACCTTTACTATCCACTCCATTTAATGTCAGGTTTGAACCAATGTGTAATGTGACCTCTTATATTTTAAGAATAGCGTAGGTTAAAGAAAATGCTGATGAAAGGTCACAGCCTGTTTCTCTTTTTTTTAGACACTGCCTGACTTGCTGAGTATTTCCAGCATTTTTTGTTTTTATTGTCCTTGAGGTTTCGTTTTAAGCTGTGGAGGTTCAAGAAGATACGTCCTGTACCTGCAATGGAGCAAAAGCCCCTCTAGTTACATGTTCAGAAGGTCATGGCAACAAGTAGTGGGGGAATTCACTGCCAGGGATATAGCTCCAAGGACCCAGATAGAGTGCAGAAAGAAGCTTAATGATCTGACTTGAATTGTCAAGGTGCATGAATTCAAATTTCCTGATTACGCCCGAAACACCGACTCTCCTGCTCCTTGGATGCTGCCCGACCTGCTGTGCTTTTCCAGCACCACACTGTATGTTCATTTGACCTATTGCAGTACAAGTCCTGCTCAGTTCAACCTATTTTTCTCACTGACATGTTCAGCGATGTTATTGCACACCGTTGGAGCGGGTGACACTTGAATCTGTATCTCCCGGTCCAGGGGTCAGGGCACTACCACAAGACAGCCCCCCTCCCCTGCCCAACAGCTTGTTAGTCATCTCCCAACAGGCTCTTGCAATCAATTCTTAAATAAGGAGGCCAACAGCAATGTGGTTGACTCATAACTGCCATCTGGGTAATTATGCTGCTCCTTTAACAGGGATACATTGTCCTTGTTTTTCTTCAAAAGGTGCTGTATTTTACATCACAGTGCCTCATATTGTACTACAGCCACCATATGTTTGTGATCTCCGTAACTTATCTAAATCACCTTTATGGGCGGCACGGTGGCACAGTGGTTAGCGCTGCTGCCTCACAGCACCAGAGACCCGGGTTCAATTCCCGCATCAGGCGACTGACTGTGTGGAGTTTGCACGTTCTCCCCGTGTCTGCGTGGGTTTCCTCTGGGTGCTCCAGTTTCCTCCCACAATCCAAAAATGTGCAGGTCAGGTGAATTGGCCATGCTAAATTGCCCGTAGTGTTAGGTAAGAGGTACATGTAGGGATATGGGTGGGTTGTGCTTCGGCGGGGCGGTGTGGACTTGTTGGGCCGAAGGGCCTGTTTCCACACTGTAAGTAATCTAATCTAAAAAAAAACCTTGAAATTTCCTTGCATCATCCTCAGAGCTCACAATTCCACCCAGTTTTGTGTCATCAGCACACTTAGAAATGTTACAGTTCATTACCTGATCCAGTTCATTTATGTATAGATTGCTGGGACCCAGACATTGCTCTTTATGGTACCTCACTAGTCACTGCGTGAAACTCAGTAGAAGATCTATTTATTCCCATTATCTGTTTCCTGTCAACCAATTCTCAATCCATTCCAATGTATTACCCCCCCCCATCCCACATGCTTTAACTTTGCCTTCTAACCTCTTATGAGTGATTTTACCAAAAGACTGCTGAAAATCCAAATGCATCACATCCACTGGTTCTCCCATATCTAGTTTACTTGTTACATTCTCCAAAAATTCCAGTGAAGATGTTAATCATGGTCCACATTAACCCATACTGGCTTTGTCCAACTCTGTCCATACTTTCCAAGTGTCTTTGTATCATATCTTTTATAATAGACCCTAACATTTTCCCCATTACTGATGTTTTCAATAGGCTGTACTTCTCTGTGCTTTTCTCTCCCTCCCTCTTTAAGTAATGAAGTTACATTTGCCTCCTTTCAATCAGTAAGAACTGCTCTGGAGTCTATAGAATTTTTCTTTTATTCATTCACAGAATGTGGGTGTCACTGGGTGAGCCAGCATTTATTGCCCATCCCTAATTGCCCAGAGGGATAGTTGAGAGTCCACCCACATCGCTGTGGGTCTGGAGTCACAGGTAGGCCAGACCAGGTAAGGATGGCAATTCCCTTCCCTAAAGGGCATTAGTGAACCAGGTGGGTTTTTTCCCTACATTCGGCAATGTATTTATAGTCATTAGATTCTTAATTCCAGCTTTTTGTTGAATTCAAATTCCACCATCTCCTGTGGCAGGATTGGAACCCCAGTCCCCAGAACATTGCCTTGGTCTCTGGATTAATAGTCCAGTGATAATGCCATTAGGCCATTGCCTCCCTGATGACCATCAATGCATCCAATATTTCTGGGACCACCTGCTCTAATATTCTGGCATATAGATGATCAGGTCCTGGGGGTTTCCATTAATTTCTTACTCATTTCCTTACTCATACTGATTCCCTTTAATTGTGCCTGTCAGTAGATCCTCGGTTCCCTAACAATTCCATGAGGTTACTTGAGCTCTCTTTTGTGAAGTCAAAATTAGAGTATATGTTCAATTCATCTATCATTACTGTATTTTCCACCATAATTTCCCCAGCTTCTGGCTGTGAGAACCTACATTTATCTTCTCCAACCTCTTTCTTTTCACATATTGAGAGAAGCCTTGACAATCTGTTATGTTCCCTGCAATTTTAATCTTATTATGTTCCCTCTTTTGACCAAACTTTCTTCTTTACTGAATTCTAAAATGCCCCCAATCCTCAAGCTTGCTACTATGTCTGGAAACTTTATATGTCTTCTCTTTGAAACTAATGCCATTCCTGTTTCTTTCATAAACATTGTATATTTTGCATGTTGCAATTCATGGGTGTGATCTTTAACCATTCTTGATCCACCATTAAACCCTCCAGTAAAGTTCCCTTGCCAAGTTGAATCTCACACAATTGTAACACCCATTATTTAGATTGATTCTGCGTATTATGGTGGGATGACCTCAAACAGTCACCTTTCCCTGTTGGACTTCCAGGGTAGCTGGCCCAAGCTTGAGGATGTCACTCAGAGTATTCCGGACCTTGGAAAGTGGTCAGTCACTGACAACTCTTTGCATTGAAAGATGGGCAAGTTTTGGGCAGACCAAAGAGTGTCTTTTAGTAAGTTGATGATCCTCCAGGCACAGTTGATGTTTGTCTCAGTGTGCGTCCCGGAGAAAAAAAATCATAGAGCACTGAGTCCCGCATCATGGAGCTGCTTGAGATGAACAAAGGAAAAAGAACAGTACAGCACAGTACAGGCCCTTCAGCCCTCGATGTTGTGCTGGTCTTTTATTCTACTCTCAGGTCAGACACCTCGACAAAAACAACTGCATCTCTCTCCAGACCCTCTTCACAAAGACACATTCCACAAGGAGGCGGGATTGCTCACCCTCTATCCTAAAAGAAGATTTTTAAAAACTCTGCCTCCAACACCCTCCTCCCTCTGGTTTGCTTATGTCCTCCAGGGAAGGAAACTGCCATCCTTTGCTGGCCTGGCCTACAAGTGACTCCAGCCCCACAGCAATAATGTACCAGTTGAATCTTAACTGCTCTCTGGGCAATTAGGGATGGGCAATTAATGCTGGCCTTACCAGCCCTCATCCCTTAAATGAATTAAGAGAAGACCTATTTAACAGTGTGTAGCCTCCAATAACCAAGACAGCTCATTCCTACTCTTGTTGATGGGGAGTAGAGCTAGTCCTAGAAAAACATGCTTGAGCTCAGCACTGTCCTCACCCCGCCCCACGCGGACGGGGGGAGGGGCAATGACAATTTGTCACAAAATGTGATCCCCAAACCCCCTTCTTTTCCGTGGGTGGGGTAGGGGGGTTATCTCAGGTCAGTACCCAGAAACCTCTCAGGGGAGTACAGCACTGAGCACAGTGAGATTCTCCATCACCACTGGCACCCTCAGCAGAGACTGACCTCAGCAAAAAAACCTTACCTGGTTTAACCCTTTGCTGTGAACCCTTTGAGGTGATTGCTGGGCCTCTTACTGAGATATTTGTATCATCGATAAATCGCAGGCGAGGTGCTGGAAAACTGCAGGTTGGATAACGTGGTACACAATTTAAGAAAGGTGGTAAGGACAAGCCAGGGAACTTTAGACCAATGAGCCAGACATCTGTGGTGGGCAAGTTGATGGAGGGAATCGTGAGGGACAAGATTTACATGAATTTGGAAAGGAAAGGACTGATTCGGGATAGTCAACATGGCTTTGTGCGTGGGACATCATGTCTCACAAACTTGATTGAGTTTTTTGAAGAAGTAACAAAGAGGATTGATGAGGGCAGAGCAGTAGATGTGATCTATATGGACATCAGTAAGGTGTTCGACAAGGTTCCCCATGGGAGACTGGTTAGCAAGGTTAGATCTCACGGAATAAATGGAGAACTAGCCATTTGGATACAGAACTGGCTTGAAGGTAGAAGGTGGTGGTGGAGGGTTGTTTTTCAGACTGGAGGCCTGGGACCAGTGGAGAGGCACAAGGACCGATGCTGGGTCCACTGCTTTTCGTTAATCATATAAATGATTTGGATGTGAACATAGGAGGTATAGTTAGTAAGTTTGCAGATGACACCAAAATTGGAGGTGCAGTGGACAGCGATGAATGTTACCTCAGATTACAACAGGATCTTGATCAGATGGGCCAATAGGCTGAGAAGTGGCAGATGGAGTTTAATTTAGATAAATGTGAGGTGCTGCATTTTCGAAAGGTAAATACATTTTACGGTAAGATTCTAGGGAGTGTTGCTGAACAAAGAGACCTTGGAGTGCAGGTTCATAGCTCCTTGAAAGTAGAGTTGCAGGTAGATAGGATAGTGAAGAAGGCGTTTGGTATGCTTTCCTTTATTGGTCAGAGTATTGAGTACAGGAGTTGGGAGGTCATGTTGCAGCTGGACAGGAGATAGGTTAGGCTACTTTTGGAATATTGCGTGCAATTCTGGTCTCCTTCCTTTTGGAAGGATGTCGTGAAACTTGAAAGGGTTCAGAAAAGATTTACAAGGATTTTGCCAGGGTTGGAGGATTTGAGCTACAGGGAGATGCTGAACAGGCTGGGACTGTTTTCCCTGGAGCGTCAGAGGCTGAGGGGTGGCCTTATACAGGTTTATAAAATCATGAAGGGCATGGATAGGGTAAATAGACAAAGTCTTTTCCCTGGGGTGGGGGAGTCCAGAACTAGAGGGCATAGTTTAGGGTGAGAGGGGAAAGATATAAAAGAGATCTAAGGGGCAAATGTTTCATGCAGAGGGTGGTACGTGTATGGAATGAGTTGCCAGAAGAAGTGGTGAGGGTAGTACAATTACGGCATTTAAAAGGCATCTGGATGGGATGAACAGGAAGGGTTTCGAGGGAAATGGGCCAGGTGCTGGCAAATGGGACAGGATTTGGTTGGGATATCTGTTCGGCCTGGATGTGCTGGACTGAAGGGGCTGTACGTCTCTATGACTTGATGTTCTGATGCTCATGTTCACTGTTCTCACAAAAATCCAGCCAGGACTGAGGGAACATCTCCCAGGAATTCCTAGCAGGAAATTGGGATTGGGATGGAGCTGTACACAGGGAGAGGGGAGCAAGAGAGAAAGGGCAGGTCCTGTTACTGGGACAGTGGGAGTAGGGGCACTTCACTCTCGTCCTTATCCCATCCCTGATTCCCAAAGACAAGTTGAAAAGCCTTCCTTCTTTTTAAAAAGAGGAATGGGTAAATGTGTTGTCTGGGAGTTGGCCATATCTCCAGTCCAGCTGTATCTACAATTGGCTTGGGATTGTGTGTGTGTGTGTGTGTTGTGGAGTGAGAGAGAGAGGGAAATAGTGTTAAGCAGAAAACCAGATTCTACCTTTGGATCCAGGGGAGGTTGTAGTTGTGTGTATGTGTTTATTTATTAATGCTGTGTTTCCTTTCTGTTTATCTGTCATCAAAAATGTATGAGGGTTCCGCTCTGCAGAGCAAATCTTCCTAAATGAATATCAAAGCAAGCATTCCACTCAGATCCCCAGGAATCTCTTCCTGGGAATTAATTCCTGGTATTTTTGAGGGTTGAGGGACTGTTCTCCCCCCCCTACAGCCACCAAAATTTAAACAAATCTCAAAGTTTAGCGACACCCTTGCTGTCTGGTTTGCTCTCCTGTTGCAGTCCCCAATGGGATCCCAGTGAGTACCAACATTCCACTCCCTCCCTTGTGGAATCTAGTGAAACCTTCAAGTCCTCCCCTGTGATCTGTTGGGCCAGCCCACTGGATCCCTGGTGGATCCACTGTGATCTTGCAATGCTGTGCCCCAGCCTGGCACAGGATTTGCCTGCTCACGGATTATTTCAGCATCATTGAGATCCCGCAGCTGGACGGGATTTTCCTGGACAGCGCTGGGAAGTTCATTCAATCATCACAGGCACAATCTCAATAAAGGTATCTCCCATTTAAGACAGAGGTGAGGAGCAGTTCTTCAGTCTTTAGCCTTTTGGATCTCACTCCCAGTGACCAGTGGAAATTACTCCAGGCTGAGTTAGATTATTAATTGACAAACTTGTCGAGTGTAGACAGACAGGAAAGTGAGCTTCGGGCATAACCAGATCAGTTATTTCGAATAGTGGAACAGATCTGACAGGGTGAATTGCTGATTTGTTACGTTTTTTAACTTCTCCTATTCACTGTAAAGTGACCAGAATCTATACGAGGAACGGCTGAGGATCCTGGGATTGTATTCATTGGAGTTTAGAAGATGAAGGGGAGGTCTAATAGAAACTTACAAGATAATACATGGCTTGGAAAGGGTGGACATGAAGAAATTGTTTCCGTTAGGCGGGGAGACTCGGACCCATGGACACAGCCTTAGAATTAGAGGGGGTAAATTCAGAACAGAAATGCGGAGACATTTCTTCAGCCAGAGCGTGGTGGGCCTGTGGAATTCATTGCCACAGAGTGCAGTGAAGGCTGGGACGCTAAATGTCTTCAAGGCAGAAGTTGATAAATTCTTGATGTCACAAGGAATTAAGGGCTACGGGGAGAATGCGGGTAAGTGGAGTTGAAATGCCCATCAGCCATGATTGAATGGCGGAGTGGACTCGATGGGCCGAATGGCCTTACTTCCGCTCCTATGTCTTATGGTCTTATGGTCTTATACCACCCATTGTAGCTGTCAGCCATCTGATCACAGCAGTTGTTATAATCGGTTAAGACCCCATGAGTAGGGTATAGCATTATCAAGTTAGCAAATGTGAGGAGCTTACAAAACAATAAGGATAGTTACAGCTATGTGAGGGTGACAAAGGCAGGTTGGTAAAGCAGGTAGACACTCAACAGATAGAGTTCAATGTAGACCAGCAAGGGTTTACACCTTAACAGGAACAATTTAAAAGCCAGGATGTTAACAGCTCAGGGAGATTGGTTTGCTCCTGATAGTGACTCCAATGGCAGAGGTTCATTTCCCATCCTGACTGATGTAGACTTAGGGCTTTCCCTATCTGTGGGAATGGTAAATAATGACCAAAAACTACATTGAGAATAGCTCAAGGTTAACCATCAGTGGACAACGGGCCAAGGACTTGCAACTGAGCAGCGCATATGTGAACGAATGCTGTAACTTATGTAATCTTGCAATATGTAGATAAACATAGAGCCTATACACAAAAATACTTATTTCTTTGTGTTATTCTCATGGGATGTCACAGATTACTTATTGAAGATCCCTAGTTGCCCTCCAAAAGGTGCCTTCTTGAACCACTTTCATAGGGAAAGTGCTGTTAGGGAGGAAGTTCCAGGATTTTGACCTAACAGCTAAAGAAATGACTGATTTAATTCCAACTCAGGATAGTGTATATACCAGGGGGGAGCTTTCATGTCATTATTGATAAGTTATCGGCTGGGGGAGAAACAGCGTTATTGGGATTTGCAGAGGAACATAGCATGAAAATGAAGAGATCATGTGAGAACTTTGTGAATTACTGTTCAAGCCTCAGCCGGAATATTGTGGAGAGTTCCAAATGAGAGAAAGTGAGGACTGCAGATGCTGGAGATCAGAGTTGAAGAGTGTGGTGCTGGAAAAGCACAGCCAGTCAGGCAGCATCCGAGGAGCAGGAGAATCGACGTTTTGAGCATAAGCTCTTCATCAGGGATGAAGAGAGGTAATGCTTGAAATGTTGAATCTCCTGCTCCTCGGATGCTGCCTGACCAGCTGTGCTTTTCCAGCACCACACTCTTGGACAGCTCCACATGCCAGGAAGGAATGGAGGTGAAGCTTATCAAGATGTTACCAATGATGGTGTTACCAGCCTGGCCTCAGAATGGAGACACTGACTCAGTATAAAGGTTTCAAGATGACCAAAAGTCTTGATGTAACAAATAGGGAAAATTAATTCTCCTGTTCTGTTGTCCGCTAAACACTTAAAATCATTGGCAGTTGTTCCTGCACTGAGAAGGAGGAGAAATGTTTTTCCACTGAGAGCTGTGGGATCTGGAATTCTCTTCCTGACCAGACAGCACATCTGTACTCCATAACAAGATCAAAGAACTGCAGATGCTGGATATCTGTAACAGAAACAGAAACTCAGCAGGTCTGGCGGCATTTGTGTAGCGAGAAACAAAGTTAACATTTTGAGTCCCATATGACTGTTTGAGCTGTTCCAAAGGAAGGTGACCAGACTCAAGAGGATAACTCTGTATTTCTCTCAACAGATGACGTCAGACCTGCTGAGTTTCTCCAGCATGTTCTGTTTTTGTACTCCATAAGTAATTTTCCAAGTGATGAGAGGGATGGTTTTGAACAGATATTAGTTAATGAGGGATTTACAGAGTCAGCAGAAAACATGAGTGTGTTGTACCAGCGAGTTATTGACATTCCAATTCTGACATGACAGGGTTAATGGCCTCTTTCTGTGCGGTGAGCTTCTATCAGTCTCTGAATGTTTCCCTGTCACAGTATTCATTAACAGAGAGACCTCTATCCATCCTGCAGTTTACAAGAGCATGCAGTGTTCCATAATTCTTGTTCACAAGCAGCCTGGACTCTCTCTGTCCCAAAGTAACGGATGTGACACTGCCTTTGGTCAGTCCTGTCATTGATTGGGCTGTGTTGATGTCTATCTCTCTTTCTCTTTCTCTTTCTCCCCGTACCTACAGTGTGTAGTGACTAGAGAAACTTTATGTGTCACACAGTGGACAGTCACTGATAGGGCTCCATACCAGATAGGAGACCAGCCCACCATCACTGTGAACTGTTGTTGGTGGCATCCCTTAAATATCTGATAGCATCCTGCCATTCCCAGTGAACACTGACTGACAGCAACCTGTCCCTCCCATTGTGTCCCTTACATCACCATCACCAGCCCCCTGCCCCCGCCACTGTATTCTTGCCCCACCCATTGTGTTCCTGTCCCTCTCACAGTGAACAGTGACTGACAGCACTTTGCCCTGCCCATTGTGTCCCTACCCCACCCACTGTGTCCTTGCCCCTCCCATTGTGCTCCTGCCCCTCCCACTGTGTCCTTGCCCTTCCCATTGTGTTCCTGCCCCTCCCACAGTGAGAGGGTCTTTTCCTCTCGCAGAACAGGGCTGTAAGAGGTGGAGTGGGGCCACTGGTGTTGAAAAGGGGATTTCCAAATGGAAGCTGAGGCTGAGTGAGGCTTTTGCAACATTTTTCCAAGAAAGAAAATCAATGTGAAAGGAAAGGTATTTAAGACAATGGTAGGTTTAACATTGATAAAGTTATGGGATTAAATTGCTTATTTAAAGATGACAAGTTACCTGGATCAGCTGAGATACATCCAAGGATACTGAGGGGATAGCATCATACAGTCATGGAAATGTATAGCACGGAAACAGGCTCTTCAGTCCAACTCGTCCATGCTGACCACATATCCTAAATTAATCTGGTCCCATTTTCCAGCACTTGGTCCATATCCCTCTAAACCCTTCCAATTCATATACCCATCCAGATGCCTTTTAAATGTTGCAATTGTACCAGCCTCCACCACTTCCTCTGGCAGCTCATTCCATATACGCACCGCCCTCTGTGTGAAAATGTTGCCCCTTAGGTTGCTTTTATATCTTTCCCTCTCACCCTAAACCTATGCCCTCTAGTTCTGGACTTCCTCACCCCATGGAAAAAACTTTGTCGATTTACCCTATCCATGCCCCTCATAATTTTGTAAACCTCTATAAGGTCACCCCTCAGCCTTCGACGCTCCAGGGAAAACAGCCCTAGCCTGTTCAGCCTCTCCCTATAGCTCAAATCCTCCAACCCTGGTAACATCCTTGTAAATCTTTTCTGAACCCTTTCAAGTTTCACATCTTTCCAGTAGGAAGGAGACCAGAACCGCACGCAATATTCCAACGGTGGCCTAACCAATATAGTTGAAATTGTGGAATTACTGACCATAAATTCCTAATCATTTCCAGATCTGGTGGTTGTGCCAGAGGACCGGAGAACATAAAATGTTAGACCTTTGTTAACAAAAAAAATTAAAAATATAAAGCTATCAACTACGTGCCAATTGATTTAACCTTGGTGGTAGAAAGGCTGTTAGAGATAATAGTTTGGGACAAAGTTAACAGTTACTTGAACAAATGTGGATGAGCATGAAAGATTTACATGGATTTGTTAAGGGGCCATGCGTTTAACTATCCTGCTTTTTCTTTAAATGAAATAACAAAGCGAGTTGATGAGATAATAATGTTGTTGATATGGTGTACGTGGCCTTCCATTTGATAAAATGCCGCTATATAGTTGCCAGAAAAGTTACAGACCACGGTAAAAAGTGACAGACCAAAGAGACTAATGATGCAATGCTCCCAAGATGTGCAGATTAGGGTGGATTGGCCGTGCTAAATTGCCCATACTGTTCAGGGATACGCAGGTTAGGTGATTGGCCATGCTAAATTGCCCATTGTGTTCAGAGATATGCAGGTTAGGTGGATTGGCCATGCTAAATTGCCAATAGTGCTCAGGGATGTGCAGGTTAGGTGGATTGGCCATGCTAAATTGCCCATAGTGTTCAGGGTTGTGCAGGTTAGGTGATTGGCCATGCTAAATTGCCCATAGTGCTCGGGGATGTGCAGATTAGGTGGATTGGCCATGCTAAATTGCCCATAGTGCTCAGGGATGTGCAGGTTAGGTGATTGGCCATGCTAAATTGCCCATAGTGCTCAGGGATGTGCAGGTTCGGTGGGTTGGCCATGCTAAATTGCCCATAGTGCTCGGGGATGTGCAGATTAGGTGGATTGGCCATGCTAAATTGCCCATAGTGTTCGGGGATGTGCAGATTAGGTGGATTGGCCATGCTAAATTGCCCATAGTGCTCGGGGATGTGCAGGTTAGGTGGATTGGCCGTGCTAAATTGTCCATAGTGTTCAGGGATGTGCAGGTTAGGTTATTGGCCATGCTAAATTGCCCATAGTGCTCAGGGATGTGCAGGTTAGGGTGGATTGGCCATGCTAAATTGCCCATAGTGCTCAGGGTTGTGCAGGTTAGGTGATTGGCCATGCTAAATTGCCCATAGTGCTCAGGGATGTGCAGGTTAGGTGGATTGGCCATGCTAAATTGCCCATAGTGTTCAGGGACCTGCAGGTTAGGGTGGAATGGCCATGCTAAACTCCCCATAGCGTTCAGGGATGTGCAGGTTAGGTGATTGGCCATGTTAAATTGCCCATAGCGTTCAGGGATGTGCAGGTTAGGGTGGATTGGTTAGGGTGGATTGGCCATACTAAATTGCCCATAGTGTTCAGGGATGTGCAGGTTAGGGTGGATGGCCATGCTAAATTCCCCATGGTGTTCTGGGATATACAGGTTTGGTGATTGGCTACGCTAAATTGCCCATAGTGCTTAGGGATGTGCAGGTCAGGGTAGATTGACCATGCTAAATTGCTCATAGTGCTCAGGGATGTGCAGGTTAGGTGGATTGGCCGTGCGAAATTGCCCATAGTGCTCAGGGATGTGCAGGTTAGGTGGACTGACCGTGCTAAATTGCCCATAGTGTTCAGGGACCTCCAGGTTAGTTGATTGGCCATGCTAAATTTCCAGTAGTGTTCAGCGATATGCAGGTTAGATGGACTGGCCGTGCTAAATAGCCCATAGTGTTCAGGGGTATGCAGGTTAGGTGATTGGCCATGCTAAATTGCCCATAGTGTTCAGGGATATGCAGGTTAGGTGGATTGGCCATGCTAAATTGCCCATAGTGTTCAGGGATGGGCAGGTTAGGTGGATTGGCCATGCTAAATTGCCCATAGTGCTCAGGGATGGAAAGGTTAGGTGATTGGCCATGCTAAATTGTCCATAGTGTTCAGGGATGGGCAGGTTAGGTGGATTGGCCATGCTAAATTGCCAATAGTGCACAGGGATGTGCTGGTTAGGTGGATCAGCCATGCTAAATTGCCCAAAGTGTTCAGGGATGTGCAGGTTTGGTGGATTGGCCGTGCTAAGTTGTCCATAGTGCTCAGGGATGTGCTGGTTAGGTGGATCAGCCATGCTAAATTGCCCATAGTGTTCAGGGATGTGCAGGTTTGGTGGATTGGCCGTGCTAAGTTGCCCATAGTGCTCAGGGATGTGCTGGTTAGGTGGATCAGCCATGCTAAATTGCCCATAGTGTTCAGGGATGTGCAGGTTTGGTGGATTGGCCGTGCTAAGTTGCCCATAGTGCTCAGGGATGTGCAGGTTAGGGTGGATCAGCCATGCTAAATTGCCCATAGTGTTCAGGGATGTGCAGGTTAGGTGATTATTCATGGTAAATTTCCCATAGTGTTCAGGGATATGCAGGTTATGTGATTGGCCATGCTAAATTGCCCATAGTGTTCAGGGATGGGCAGGTTAGGTGGATTGGCCATGCTAAATTGCCCATAGTGCTCAGGAATGTGCACGTTCGGTGGATTGGCCATGCTAAATTGCCCATAGTGCTCAGGGATGTGCAGGTTCGGTGGATTGGCCATGCTAAATTGCCCATTGTGCTCAGGGATGTGCAGGTTCGGTGGATTGGCCATGCTAAATTGCCCATAGTGCTCAGGGATGTGCAGGTTCGGTGGATTGGCCATGCTAAATTGCCCATAGTGTTCAGGGATGGGCAGGTTAGGTGGATTGGCCGTGCTAAATTGCCTATAGTGCTCAGGGATGTGCAGGTTCGGTGGATTGGCCATGCTAAATTGCCCAGAATGTGCAGAGATATGTAGCTTTGGTGGGTTAGTCATGGGAAATGCCAAGTTATGGGGATAGCGTACGGAGCTGGGTCTTGTCAGGATATTCTTCAGAGGGTCGGTGTCGACGCGATGGGTTAAATGGCCTGCTTCCACACTGTAGGAATTCTGTGTTGTTTTTCCAAATGGAAAGTGATTTATTGTTGGGTTATCAAGATCAGCATTAGAAGTTGTCATTTTTCCTGATACATTGTAGGGTGTAAGGCTCAGAATTTCAAAATGCATGGATAACCATTGTTGGAAGTATTAAAAACGATGTGGAGTAATACATTTCAAGATGATACCGAAAGACTATTAGAATGGGAATATATGTGACAGATAGAATTTAATGCATGTTTGTAGGAAGAATGAGAAAAGACTATATAAAATAATTTTGCAATCTGAAGAAGGCAGAGAAACAGAGAGACATGGAGGTATATGTAAAAATATTACTGAAGGTATCAGGGCAGCCTGAGAAACGCAGGTTAATTGAACACACAGGGAACTGGGCTTTATAACTAAAAAAGCAAATATGTATTGACAAAGTTTTATAAAATACTGGTTCAACTTCAATTTTTATGTTGTGTTCTGGACACTATTGTAAATGCATTTATTTATGAATTATGAGAATTAGAGTTTGGGAATGTTTGGACATTATTGGCTTCCAATGGAAGTATCATGTGTTTGTTTGGATTTGAAAAGTCAAAAAAAAAAGATTAATGGAGACAATAGACTATTTGCAAAGCAAACAAGTGATTTTGGATAATGGTATCCAGTAATGCTTTGAGAAAAAAAGCAGAGTTTAAATTGTTGAACAACCAGACCTGGAAAGTCCTAGCAACAGCCTCTGAGCTGAGAAGCTGAGGGTTTTTTATGACTAAAAGTACAGGCAGTTGCTGGAGACACTGTAAGGACAAGCAGTGACGTCTCTCTCTTGCGCTCTCCATGAGTAAGAGTTAGAGCTTGGAGATGAAAGCAGCACTCTCCATATCTCTCTTAAATATCTAGATTGAAAACAAAACAACAACAGTAGAAATATCAGGTCACCTAACGGTTCTTCAGCTCAGTCGGAAATCTAGTCTGAAGTTTCCCCATTATTCTTGTGTGGCAGCAATCAGACCTCATCAACAGCAATTCAAAGGAACCGTCAGAAGTCAAGACTTTTTTTTGTCATCTGACTCCATCCATGGGCATTATGACCAATTCACCTGACCTGCACATTTTTGGACTGTGAGAGGAAACCGGAGCACCCGGAGGAAACCCAGGACTGTGAGAGGAAACCGGAGCACCCGGAGGAAACCCACACAAACACTGGGGGAATGTGCAAACTCTTCACAGTCGCCCGAGGCTGGAATCGAACCCGCATCCCTGGCGCTGGGAGGCTAACCACTGAGCCACCGTGCTGCCTCAAATTATTTTGTTGTTAATTATTATTGTTGTTTTTGAGTTTATCAAAGAGAGTGGTGAATGCTACTTTTTCTCTTGTGAATAATGATAAAGAAAAACAAATGTACCATATCTCATGATTGTATAAGACATTTACATTTTGGATACAGCTCATGGAGTAGGAGGGCTTGATTTTCAGTGGACCCCACACTGTAGAAACAATGTGAAAGGCATTGGTGAGATGCAGAAAAGATTCATAAGATTATTTCCATGGATAATAAATGCCAGTGAGATGGGTAGATTGGAGAAGCTGGTGGTGTTTTCCTTGGTGATGGTTAAGAGAAGCTTCGATCGAGGGGTCTGGATTGAGGAGGTAGGGGCATACAGCACCCATTGTTGGATGGAGTGAGAACCAGAGGATGCAGGTTTAAGGTAATTGGCAAAAGAAGCAACAATGACATGAGGGAAAAATCTTTTCACACAGTGAGCGTCTAGGGACTGAAATGTATTCCCTGAGAGGGATGTGTGATGATAAAATTGCCACATTCCTACTTGACCATCAGGATGTCTCCCATTGGAGAGAGATGAGTGATGATGGCTTAACCTAATGGTGGGTGGCAAGATGACTCAGTAGTTAGCAATGCTGCCTCTCCGCACCAGGGACCCGGGTTCGATTCCAAACTCGGACAACTGTCTGTGTGGAGTTCGTGTGTGTAGATGTAAGTTGCAGTGAAAACACCCAGGTGAAGATAACTTTATTAATATTCCCCCACCAGGAAAGATACCCATGCGCCCAATGAACCAGTGACAGGCAAAACCCAGAGTGAGCAATGCTTATGTGATAAAAGTTAAGGGGAGGGTAGGGACTAAATCAAAATAGAATGTGTGGAGTTTGCACATTCTCCCCATGTCTGCGTGGGTTTCCTCCAGGTGCTCCAGTTTCCTCCCACAGTCCAAAGGTGTGCAGGTTAGGTGGTTTGGCCATGGGATATGCAGGGTTACAGAAATGGGGCTGGTTCTAGATCTGGATGCTCTTCAGAGGGTCAGTGTGGACTTGATGGGATGAATGGCCTGCTTCCACACTGTAGGGATTCTATGATTCTAACCTGAGGGTCACCACACCTCAGGTGCGAAGAGAGGTTGAGAAGGAGGGGCCTTTGTAGTGACATCAGCCTGTGCACAAATTGAATCCATGCTGTTGGCATCACTCTCCATCCAGCCAACTGAATTAACTGACTCTCTTTTAATGAAGACAAAATGCAAGGGAAAAGGTGGGGGAGGGTGTGGAGGTGGGACGAGATGAAGTGTTCTTAGAGAGAGCCACCATGGACATGACTGGCTGAATGGCCTGAATTGAGCTGTAACCATAATGCTACACCTTTCACACTGTGAATTAATTTTTAACTCTGTGTTTGTTTTGTGTAATAACCAATGGAGCTCACTCTCCTACAGTGTGGCGTAGCAGACAGGACTCTGGTCCTCACATGGATAAGAGTAAAATGTGGGTTAGTTTGATCTTAGAGGAGGATAAAAGGTTGGCACAATATCGAGGGTTGAAGGGCCTGTATTGTGCTGTTACTGTTCTATGTTCTAAAGTAAGCAGAAACTTAGAAATCAACTCTCACATAGTGTCCAGTAAATGATGAGATGTTGCGTCTGTTAATGTGCACAGTGGCTGAATGAAATCTGCTCTCCAACTATCTTTGCAGAGGTAACAATGACTTTCACAACTGAGGGGGGTCACTGATTTTCCAAGAGTCTGCAGTTCCTCCACAGACTCTTTCCCTTCCACAAGTTTACAATACTTAATCCTCTGCAATGTAAGATGGCCAAATTGCGATCTTTCAAAATTCTCTAAATTTGGGAACTGTTCACTCACGGTGGAAGGTTGCATATACGAGTCCACTATTTGGGAAGGTAAGATTGGGAAATCAGGGTTTAGAGACCAATTAGCTGAGCATTGGTTGTCAGATAATGACTAAACAATAATTAATGAGAGGGTGACTGAACACCTTGAACATTTCCAGTTGATCGGAGAGTGGATTTGTAAAGTGTAGGTCATTCTTAATTAATCTGGCTGAGTGTTTTGTGACTAAAGTATTCAATGAAGAAATATCAATGACCGTTGTTTGTATGAGCTTCTCAAAAATCTTTCCCAAAGTCCTTCACAAGAGAACTGTTAGCTAAAGTTGAATGGAATTGTGCTTTTTAGAATGATAGAATTTCTACAGTTTGAAAGCCGGCCATTCGGCCCATTGAATCCATGCCGATCCTCCAGCCAGCCCCAGCCTCTACCCTATCTCTGTAACCGTGTATTTCCTTGGGTTAACCCAACTAGCCTGTACAGCTCTGGACACGACGGGCAATTTAGCATGGCCAATCCACCTAACCTGCACATCTTTGGACTGTGGGAAGAAACTGGAGCACCCAGAGGAAACCCACACAGACATGGGGAGAATGTACAAACTCCACACCGAGAGCAGCCTAAGAATGGAATTGAACCTGGGTCCCTTGCACTGTGAGGCACCAGTTCGAACCACTGAGACAGCATGTCACCCGCAGACATTTAGGGACATAAAGGGCAGGATTACGGCTGGAACAGGAGTGGGATGGGTGTGAGCAGGGTGAGCAAGAGATTGAAGCCTGAAAAGTGGCATTCATTTGGGAATATTGACACAAACTCAGACATTCCCATTCAGCCTGGAAAAGTGCGCAGGTGAGCAGGGAATCCTGCGGGGCTGACAGGTTACAGCTTAAAATTAGATTCTTGATACAGAAGCGGGCTGAAAGATTATTAGTGGGAGACTGGGATTCGGAGCAACTAGATCCAATATGGCAGGGAAGAGCAAGAGGCTGAAGGGCCTGCTCCTACTCCTAACTGAGGGTGGCACGGTGGCTCAGTGGTTAGCACAGCTGCCTCACAGCTCTAGGGGACCCAGGTTCGATTCCAGCCTCGGGTGTCTGTCTGTGTGGAGTTTGTACATTCTCTGCGTGGGTTTCCTCCAGGTGCTCCGGTTTCCTCCCACAGTCCAAAGCTGTGCAGGTTAGGTGAATTGGCCGTGCTAAATTGCCCATATTGTTCAGGTATGTGTGGGTTAGGTGCATTAGTCAGGGGGAACATAGGGGAATGGGTCTGGGTGGGTTACTCTTCCAAGAGTCCATGTGGACTTGTTGGGCCAAATGGCCTGTTTCCATACCGCAGAGATGCTATGATTCTAATTCACATATCTGTGAGATATTCCAAGAGGTAATTCCTTCAGGACTCAATCTAGATTTAGCTTGTGTGCATTGTTCTGGCACTGTGTGGGGCATAGCAGGGCATCCTTGTTTCACAAAATCTGATATAGACTAGACCACAGTGCACCCCCCTCCACCAAAATATTTTAAGAAGGTAGCCCAGACCCAAATGTTTTCTTATTTTAAAGGCAGTTGTAGTGTGGATATTCCAGGTGTGATGCAATGGGTCAAACCACTCAGCTTTAAGCAAAACAGAATTTATTTTAAACACTACAGTTGAAACATGAGCAAAAGAAAACAGAAGTTAAAATAACTTAACTATTTGAAAACCCAACCAACTCAATACAACAACTTAACTAAAGAGCTGTTCCAGTTCTCGTAAAATCCCATAAACGTACCCCTTGGCAAAAGGTAAATTCAAACACAGATTCTTACAGGCAGGAGAGAACAACATTCAGAGAGATTTCAGAGAGAAAGCCAGTCAAGAGTCATCTGCTGAAGCTTGGAAACTTTTTCCACTGCAAGCAGCTTCTTACTGTTACAGCTAAACCAAACCAAACAAAAACTGAACTGGGAGAACTGGCGACTCCCCTGCCATTGTTAAAATAGCCTCACTTGCAAAACGTCACCATCTCTGCCTTTACCACCTCTCTTAAAGAAAAAACTCAAGGACAAAATAATCTTTTTAAAGGGATAGCATTGTCTCAAACTGACAGGCAACAAAACATGTCAACCTTGAAACTGAGAAGCTGCTGCCATGTTCAGGTCAGCAATTGCCACTCACTTGTTCTGAAGCTGTGCTGTCGCTACTTAATGGTACAACGTCTTCTTTCACCCAGTCTTGAGCTACATTGACCTTGACCTTGACCTGGCTGCACTGCACAGATAGGGTCTCAGCGAGACCACACCTGGAGATTTGTGAACAATTCTTATGGAAGGAAGAGGTATACGTGCCATCGAGGGAGTGCAGTGAAGGTTCGACAGTCTGATTCCTGAGATGGCAAGTTTGCTATACGGGGAGCGATTGGGACCAGCGTTCAGCCGAGTTTGGAAGAATGACAGGGGATCTCACTGAAACATATTCTGAGATGGCTGGGCAGACTGGATTTTTGCTGGTGGGCGGGGGGAGCGTATTCCAGAACAAGGGGTTATGGTTTCAGGTGGGTCAATTCAGACTGAGGCGTGGAAAGATGTCACGGATCAGAGGAATGTGAACCCATTCTCTACCTTTGAAGCCTTTGGAGGCCTAGTCACTGAATATATTTAGGAAAGAAATAGATAGACTTTTAGACGATAAAGGTTAAAGGAGATTACAGGACTATGGCATTGAGTAGGGGATAAGCATGATCATGTTGAATGGCATAGTGGGTGTACGGTGGTGTTCGATGGTCTCAATAGCCTAATCCTGCTCCTATTTTTTTCATACTTCTCTGTTTTTGTGATCAGCTCTTCCAACATATTTGAGCATCAGGAGGTTGACTTGCTCACAGTCACTGCTGCCATCCTTTCAAGTAGACAGATGGGCAGTGGAAACTGCACCGCACTCTCTTGGCTTTCTGTGTTAGAATCCCCACAGAATGGAAACAGGCCATTTGGCCCAACAAGTCCAAACCGGCCCACCAGAATATCCCACCCAGACCCATTCCCCTACCCTATTACTCGACATTTATCCCTAACTAATGCACCTAAGTTACACATCCCTGAATGCTATGGGCAATTTAGCATGGCCAATTCACCCTAACCTGCAAATCCTTGGACTGTGGGAGGAAACCGAAGCAGCTGGAAGAAACCCACTCAAACACGGGGAGAATGTACAAACTCCACACAGACTGTCATAGCGTCATTGAGATGTACAGCACGGAAACAGACCCTTCTGTCCAACTCGTCCATGCCAACCAGATATCCCAACCCAATCTAGTCCCACCCGCCAGCACCTGGTCCATAATCCCGCCAAACTCTTCTTATTCATATACCCATCCAGATGTCTTTCAAATGTTGCAGTTGTACCAGCCTCCACCACTTCCTCTGGCAACTCATTCCATACACGTACTTCCCTCTGCGTGAAAAAGTTGCCCCTTAGGTCTCTTTTATATTTTACCCCTCTCGCCCTAAACCTATGCCCTCTAGTTCTGGACTCCCCCACCCCAGGGAAGAGACATTGTCTATTTATCCTATCCATGTCCCTCATAATTTTGTAAACCTCTATAAGGTCACCCCTCAGCCTCTGACGCTCCAGGGAAAACAACCCCAGCCTATTCAACCTCTCCCTATAGCTCAAATCCTCCAACCCTGGTAACATCCTTGTAAATCTTTTCTGAACCCTTTCAAGTTTCACCACAGCTTTCCGATAGGAAGGAGACCAATGTCCTGTACAGCCACAACATGACCTCCCAACTCATGTACTCAGTACTCTGACCAATAAAGGAAAGCATACTAAACACCTTCTTCACTATCCGATCGACTTGCAACTCTATTTTCAAGGAGCTATGAACCTGCACTCCAAGGTCTCTTTGTTCAGCAACACTCCCTCGGATCTTATCATTAAGTGTGTAAGTCCTGCTAAAATTTGCTTTCCCAAAATGCAGCACCTTACATTAATCTGAATTAAACTCCATCTGCCACTTCTCAACTCATTGGCCCATCTGGTCAAGATCCTGTTGTAATCTGAGGTAACCCTCTTCGCTGTCCACTACACCTCCAATTTTGGTGTCATCTGCAAACTTACTAACTGTACCTCTTATGCTCTCATCCAAATAATTTACATAAATGACAAAAAGTAGAGGACCCAGCACCGATCCTTGTGGCACTCCACTGGTCACAGGCCTCCAGTCTGAAAAGCCATCCTCCACCACCATCCTCTGTCTTCTACCTTTGAGCCAGTTCTGTATCCAAATGGCTAGTTCTCCCTAGTATTCCGTGAGATCTAACCTTGCTTACCAGTCTCCCATGAGGAACTTTGTTGAACGCCTTACTGAAGTCCATATAGATCACATCTACTGCTATGCCCTCATCAATCTTCTTTGTTACTTCTTCGAAAAACTCAGTCAAGTTCGTGAGACATGATTTCCCACGCACAAAG
>NC_057749.1:21792253-21793713 GCF_004010195.1 Chiloscyllium plagiosum
TTCGACCCAACAACTCCATGCCGACCATCCCACCCAGACCCATTCCCCTACTACTTGACATTGACCCCTATCTAATGCACCTAACCTGCACATCCTTGAAACACTGTGGGTAATTCCCCATGGCCAATCCACCGAACCTGCACATCTTTGGGTTATGGGAGGAAACCGGAACCAACTCCACGCAGACAGTGGGATCGAACCCGAGGCCCTGGTGCTGTGAGGCAGCCGTGTTAACCACAGTGTGAGATGTACAAAATTGTGAAGGGCATAGACAGGGCAGACAGGAATGAACCTTTCCTCTTGGTGGAGGGATCAATGACCAGGGGGGTACAGATTCAAGGAAAGGGACAGGACGTATGCAGGGGATCTGAAGAAAATGTTTTCATCCAGAGGGTGGTGGGAATCTGGAGCTGGCTGCCTGTAAGGCTGGGAGAGGCAGAGACCCTCGGCACATTGAAGAAGGATTGAGATCTGCACTTGCAATTCCAAGGCGATCTGCCAAGTGCTGGAAGATGGGGTTCAGATAATGAGGTGGTTGTTTTTGATGAGGGCGGGCACCGTGGGCCGAAGGGCCTTCTGTTGTGCTGGAGACCTCAATGACTGTGGAAGGACAGAGTGAGTCTTCACCTCCCTCACACCTTGAACCTGGAGCAGCCTTGTCTTTGACAATACATCCATGACTCGGGAGGGGGTGGCGACTCCCGACCATTGGGCCGGGGGTGGGTGGGGGGGTTCGGTTCTGCTTCTAAACCGCCTCAATAGCCACACCACAGCGTCTTATTAACATCCAGCACCTCGAACAAATCGCTGAACAGGAACCCTGTCTAATCCAGCCCGGCCCTAATGAGGACATTGTCACCTGAGATTAAACCGGGGTCTTTAAGGTATCAATCCCAATCCCTCCCCCCACCCCCCGGGGAGGTCAGATTCCGTTTTAAAATCATTTCTAAATGCTGACCATTACAGAGAAAGCAAAACGGGTTCTGAATGTCTCTTTCCAAGAATCCCTCCGGATGTATTTGGATATAACCCAAAGCCCCCGCCTCCTCCTCTCTCACCCTCTGTTCACATTCCTCGCTTGGATTCCGTGGTCTCCCGTTTAAACATTTCTTGTCAAATGGAGCTTTTCCCCGAGCAGTTAAGGGACTCCACCTCTGTGACTCCCCTTTCCGGCTCTGGGTTTATTGACTGGAACCTTGGCTTGGACGGCCCAGTGTGTGTGTGAGGGTGTGTGTGTGTGTGGGTGGGTGGGTGTGTAGGTGGGTGTATGTGGGTGGGTGTGAGTGTGTGTGAGTGTGGGTGTGTGTGTGTGTGGGTGGGTGTGAGTGTGTGTGTGTGGGTGTGGGTGTGAGTGGGTGTACTGTTGTCTCTGGGCCCTATGGCAGTGTGACTGATGGTCTGTCTGACCCACAGTTCCGGTCGGCTGGGACAGTGTGTGTGTGTGAGTGTGTGGGTGTGTG
>NC_057749.1:21796744-21801614 GCF_004010195.1 Chiloscyllium plagiosum
TGTGTGTGTGTGTATGGGTGTGTGTGTGTATGGGTGTGTGTGTATGTGTGTGTGTGTTTGGATGTGTGTGTGTGTATGGGTGTGTGTGTGTATGGGTGTGTGTGTGTTTGGATGTGTGTGTGTGTGTGTGTATGGGTGCGTGTGTGAGTGTGTGTGTTTGGATGTGTGTGTGCCTGTGTATGGGCGGCACGGTGGCACAGTGGTTAGCACTGCTGCCTCACAGCGCCAGAGACCCGGGTTCAGTTCCCGCCTCAGGCGACTGTGTGGAGTTTGCACATTCTCCCCGTGTCTGCGTGAGTTTCCTCCGGGTGCTCCGGTTTCCTCCCACAATCCAAAGATGTGCAGGTCAGGGTGAATTGGCCATGCTAAATTGCACGTAGTGTTAGGTGTAGGGGAATGGGTCTGGGTGGGTTGCGCTTTGGCGGGTCGGTGTGGACTTGTTGGGCCGAAGGGCCTGTTTCCACACTGTAAGTAATCTAAAGTTTATACAGGCTACTGTAGCCCTTATAGCCAGGATACCAGCCCCTAGAATAGAGTACTGCAGTGGGCCCACTACAGACACGACTCCTCATTCCATCTCCCCCCGCCCCACCGTCTATAAAATACACTCAGCCCCACATTTTCTCTCAACCTCCTTTCCGTGCAGGACATGCCTTACCCAGCTCCCTGTTTATGTCTCTCTGTCGCTGTCATGATTTCAGATCTCTCTCGCTCGCTGTTTCCATCCCAATTTCTATATCCCCCTCTCTTTCCCTCCACTTTTGCGCTGTCCCCCATCCTCTCTGCTCGTTTCAATCGATTTCCGACAGGTTCTGGTTCCCTCGCACTCGGGTTGTGTTTTTCTCAAAGCTTCTGTCTGTCTCTCAGCCTCCGATTCAGCCTCTGTCTCACTCCTAACATCCTCTCTTTCGATGCCCCAGTTTCTGTATTAATTCGTTTTACTGTATGACTCTGTCTCTCACCCTGTCTACTTTTTAACCATTCCCTCTCCCTATATTATTTCCTTGCTATCTTTATCTTGATGTCTTTTCTCTCTCTTAACTATATCTATTCCTATCTCATTCTCTCTTTTTCTCTGTCTCAATCTTCTGTCTGCCTGCCTCTCTCCATCTCTCTGCCTGTGTCTACCAGCATTTGCTCCCTCTCTCTCTCCCCGTTTGAAATTAAATGGGAAAAGCACTTAACTCTGGGACAAGCGGCGTCCTGCCTTAATCCATCTTTCCGCTCCTAGCCTATCTGAATTTCTCTCCCTGTATTATTATACTCCCATCTTGAACAAGAAGAGGTGATATAGCAAGGCTCAGGGACAAAAAAAAACAAAACATTCGACAAAGACAGGGCAGAGAGTCTCCTCAGCCGTCCGGTGGACAGGGGCAACCCGCTGTGTTTTTTTGTGTGTGTGTGGGATCGTACCGTGCAATTTGGCTGCTCCGCCCGTCAATCCAGTGGTATCTCTCGGCTGGCAATCTCCAAACCTACTCCACACCCACCCAGCACCACTAGCAACCTCCCTCCCCCAGGTGTGAGTGAGGAGATAGAACAGAGAATATTTCCAGCTCTCGGGAATGCAGGCAGAGAGAAGGGGAGGTACCGTGCGGAGAAAATACATTGGAGAAAGGTTCCTCGAGATTTTTGATCTGGTTTATCATCGTCACCTGTACTTAGGTACAGTGAAAAGTTTTGTGTGCGATGCAGGCGGATGGTACTGCGTCAGGGTCAGAGAACAGAGCCAATGTTGGGACTGCACACTAGACGCACAATGAGCGAAATCAACATTTAAAAACTGAGGCGTCCATTCAGAAACCTTATAACAGCGGGGAAGAAGCTGTTCTTGAATCTGTTAGTGCATGCCTTTATTTTGAAAAAAAAATATAAGCTATTTGCTCTCGATTAATCACAGTTCCACAGTAAACAAAGTGTCCCTGAGACTCGGCCTGACAATTCTAGCTCGTCAACAGCAGCAAATTAACAGCCACGGTGTGTGCATGTCTATGGGAGGGTGGGGTGGGAATAACGCTAGAGAAATCGGACGGTAGGGAGGCATGGGGCTGGCAGGGATGGGCACTGCAAGCATTAATCCTCTGGGCACCAATGTACCAGAGGGATAGAGAGGCAGTTGTCAGAGAGAGAACAATAGCTTTTCTTTTTTTTTGGGGGGGGGGTCTCTTTTCGGAGGTGGGGGTGAATGCTGGGGTGGAGATGTGAAGAAACCTCTTGAGGACGGTCTATAGGATGAGCAGAGGGTGCAGCCCTCATCCGATCCCATCAGATGACTACACCAACAGTGTAGTCCCCCCCCCCCCCCCACCCCCGGAGTGTGCTTTCTCCGGTTTTCTGTAGAACCCGTTCCCCCTGTTTAAAAAAAAACACCCGAAATGTGACTTTCGCCACCAGAGGTTAAGGGAGTTCGACCTCCCCCTTTCCTACCTTAATATATGCGCAATTAATTGAGATATCTTTTATACTTGGTGCGTTGTAAAGTTAATGCGTAATTTATGTAATTAGTCGATTAAGTATAATTCCAGCATATGTTCCAAACGCCCAGAAGGTGTTCTGTACAGGTACTTATTTGTCGGCCGTTTTGATATCACGAAAGACGGCTAATTAATTTTACATGCATATTAATTTAGTATCTATTTAACAGCTCCCTTTGTGATCTCAGATTTAATATTGATCTTCCCACTGTTTTTTTTTAGTTTTAGAGGGAGTCGGCGAAGAGGAGAGATAATGCCACAAAGCGAGTGGTAAATCTCTGAAAGCAAGTGGGTTCCAATTAAACCAGAACTGCTCTCTGGCCCAGTCAGCTCGCACCGAGTGTTATAATCAGAGGTAAATTAATGAACATTATAATTAATAAAAAGGGCGGCTTTGTAACCGCTATGCTAATGAAGTTAAATGAGTATGTTGTGAAATGTTCACCAATCCTGCACGCTACCACAGACCTTAATTCTGTACAGCACTAAAGGCCTTTACAGACATAATGAGTTATCCTGTCTGCTAATTAATTGACAGACTCCTGAATATTCATACCGAGGGCCGGTATATTCCTAATTGCGCTGCAGAATGTATCTCCGAGGAAGGTAAATCGCCCTAGACTTAATTAATATAATGTATTCCAGATATAACAGGCTGAAGGTGAGACATTTACCGACATATATTGAGATTGTGACACACACCATTGAGTCAAAGCATTCCGTGTCCATTGGAATTTGACCAAAATCCCATTTACCATCTTCAGTTTGCAGGGTCTGATTTAAAGCTTCCCCCCTCTTTATTTTTTTTTTATACACACACACACACGATACATTGAAGTTAATTTCTATCGCCAGTGTATTTAACCAAATGTTTACATTAACTGCCGCCCGCAGCTCCGACTTGTTTGTCAGTGAAGACTCCACACTGTGCTACCAGGACTATGCCCTTCTCCCGCACACTCCAACCCCCCACCCCCACCCCCTTCCCGTGTCCATCCCTGCCGCCAGCTCACATCACACAGCCCCCTCCCCAACCCATCCCGCCCCCTGGAATCTGCCTCACCTCAGGGCAGATACTGACACTCGCACCTGGCTACAGAAACACTAGCCCGCTTCCAAAACTCTCAGCCACGTTCCGACTGGGGTGTTACAAGGTTAAAAATCACACCACACCAGGTTATAGTCCAACAGGTTTAATTGGAAGCACTGGCTTTCAGAGCGCCGTCAGATGTAGACGGAGCGGGCACTCCAAGGACCACCCCAGGTCCAATTCCATCTGGAAGGACAAGGCAGCAGCTACATGTGCAACGACGACAATAAAGCAGAAATTGCTGGAGAAGCTCAGCAGGTCTGGCAGCATCTGTGGAGGGAAAGCAGAGTTAACATTTCGGGTCCAGTGATGCTCAGATACATGGGAACACCACCCCCTCACCCCTGCCAGTCCTCCAAGCCACTCGCCATCCAGACTGGGAAGTATTATCGCCGTTCCTTCACTGTCGCTGGGTCAAAATCCTGGAAATCCCCTGTCTTAGGGTATTGTGGATCAACCCACAGCACATGGGGGCAGAGTTTAATGCGAGAGGGGAAAGATTTGAAAGGGACCTGAGGGGCAACTTTTGTTTTCGGGGAGAAGGGTAGTGCATGTATGGAATGAGCTGCCAGAGGACGTGGTGGAGGCTGGTATCATGACTACATTTAAAAGGCATCTGGATGGGTATATGAATAGGAAGGGTTTGGAGGGATATGGGTCAAATGCTGGCAAATGGGGCGAGATGAATTTCGGATATCTGATCAGCACGGACGAGTTGGACCGAATGGCCTGTTTCCGTGCTGTCCAGCTCTATGACTCCCCGACTACGGCTGCACGGTTCATGAAACTAGCTCACCCCCACCCTTTCAAAGGCAGCTAAAGACAGTCAATAAGTGTTGGCCCAGCCAGCGATGTCCAAATTCCCTGAATAAATACTAAATAGCTCATGGAGTGGCTGGTGTACCGGTGGGTTGTACCGACTGTGTGTTTGCAAATACTGCGGGACACATCCCCCCCCACCCCACCACACCCCCTTCGCTTCTCGTCTTTGTTAAGATCCCAACCAGCAGGCACTCCCCTCTCCAATCGACCCGGGAGGGGGTGAAAGACAGAGAGAGAGAGAGAGAAAAGGCAGAAGATTGCAGGAGTCAGTAACAACCTCGCAGTCAGCGGACTCGCCTTTCCTGGACCCCGCTGTGTGGGTGGTACCCAGGCACAGGGGAACCTTAAGCAGCTCTAAATGAGCGGCTGAGGGGAGAAAGATTTTATTTCTATTAGCGACCAATAGGAGTTGGGATGTGTGTGTGCGCCTGTGTGTGTGTGTCTGTCTGTCTGTGTGTGTATCTGTCTGTGTGTGGGGGGGGGT
>NC_057749.1:21801770-21805422 GCF_004010195.1 Chiloscyllium plagiosum
GGGGTTTGTGTGTGGAGTTATGTGTATATGTGTGTGTGGAGTGTGTGTGGGGGTGGTGTGGGTGTATGTGTATGTGTGTGTGGAGAGAGCGGGTTGGGAGGTGGATGTAGCAGAGGAGATGGAAAACAAACAGAATAAGTTGAATTCCGACGACAGTATTGTTTGATATGAACTCAGCTCTGACAATGTGGTCCCACACTATCAGATCCATCCATTCGATAGAATTACCCCCGAAGCTTCTCTCTCTCTTCTTTTCTCTTTTGTTACCTTAGTGTCTGGCAATTGAGGGGCGACGTGTGAAAATGGCTGTTTGATTCGGGTTTTCATCTCGCTGACCCCTTGATTATTGTCTACCGTCACCCAGGCAATGTTCCGCTTGAGTACCTCGCAGAGGGAGAGCTCAGAAAGTGGCTTCGTTATTCAATACAAGACAACACAACGAATTGTTCGCAGCCCCCCCACCCCCACCCCCACCCCCTCGGTGCACGAGACTTCAAATTGCAATCTCGGTTCAGAAGTGCAATGTAATTTAGTTTAGAGAACTTTTGTCCTTCATTGTATGAATGAGCCGAGAGAGGCAGACACCAACTTGATTGGCCATTGGCTGTGAGGACGGCGGGAGCCGCGTGAATCCCCGTTAGCGTTTCAACTTCTCGATCCCTCGATCCACAAATACTCCCGCAAATGCCCTGAAGTCACATTTGCTTAGGAAATAAACATCTCCCAAGCGTTCCTTGCGGCGCGTTTTATTTTATCAAGTTTCTGAACAGAGAAAGGGATATTGTGATTTAATTTGCCCACAACCGTGCGAAATTCGGCAGGTTACAAAAGTCCCTTGTCTCTATCTTCTTTAGAGCAGGAAGCTAACCACTCTGGTTATGAATGAATGCAGTTTTTTTTTAAAAAAAGATATATAATTTGAAAACTGACACACACAGTATAAAACAAAACAGAACAAGAGCAGGGAAAAACAAACAAACAAAAAAAATACACATTCCAGGCCGGGATATTTTCTCTGAGTCCATGCATGGAATTGAGTTGCTGCCCTGGTATAGGGAATATCATTTTCCCACCACAGGCTTTGTGAGTGAGCAAGGGAGACGGGAAGCGGGTTGTATCTAAACGGGGTCGTTTCTCTCTCTCTGCAGTTCCGCAGTTTTGTTTTGTCGTTGCCCTTTGTTATGTTTTGCTCCTGTGTTCACTCCCCAAATTTCCAAAGAATGCAAACTGGGAATGAACAACACCTGGACATCAGCCGACACGCTCGAAAACCAAGAATGCGTTTGTCACTTTGTCGGGAAACGGGAAGGGAGCAGAGTCTGGATTTCTGGAAAAGAAATTAGCATAAATTATGACTAACTCGGGACGTGTGTGTGTGGTCTTGCTTGTAGCCAGGCGAGCTGAAGGCAAGTCGTCAATGAAGAAGCGAGAAGCGGGGCTTAGAACTAAATGGTTATTTACAGAGACGAAGCTTTCAGATGGTGTTCTCTACATCATTGACTCCTGTGCGTTTGATGTAATTGAGCCGCTCGCCTCTTGTCATTTCACCAGCTAATGCTCTGAGAACTCCGGCATCAAGCACCTTTTTTTTTTAAAAAAATAAAATAAAATTAAAGTTTTGTTTTCGCTCTGCCCAGCGATTTTTGCTTCGTTTGGTTAGTCCCTGTGTGTGCTCGTGTCTCTTAGACATTGATTCAAGAGGTCTGATTAATACCGAGAAACGTGAGCTAGCATTTCAAACCAAACCGCTGGCATTTTCATAATAACGACCTTATTTAATCTCTGGAAATAACCGTGTTTAAGATACGATTTGGCGAGTTACTGAATTTGCACTGACCCCACTCTTGATTGCAGAGAGAGAGAGAGAGAGAAAGACTCGGATTTTGGAACGCGACAAGAGATTCAGTCCAAAAATCAAAACGCGTGCTTGCATTTGGTAAAATCATTCCAAAAATTATTTTTAACATTTCGGAGTGGCGGGGGGGGGGGGGGGATAATAATCCCAGCGTTACACACTTTATTTCCCCCAGCCCCATCGCGAATGGAAAGATTCCCCCTTCAGTACCCGCTTACCTGCCCCTCCTGACAGAAAGCAAAACGCTGGATTATTTTGAACGGACCCATTCTAAAGTCACAGTCTCTTCACGCGCCAAACTCTGAATCTCGGCTCATCTTTCCAAATTTGAACAAGAATTCCGATTTGCTCACCTCACGCTGTAACACTTATAACGAAAACTTGTCCACGCTTCTCTTAAATCTTGCTCCCCTCCCTCTGTAGGACTTTGACTCACACATAAACAACCCTCCCCCCCCCCCCTCCCCACTCCTCACCTACCCCCGTCCCTTCCTCCACCCCTTCCCAAATGCATTGGGGATGTGCAGGATTCCCATTGGCTGCAGTCCGGGATGCAAGTAGATGTCAATGAAAACTAGAAGCTGCTGTTTCTCTGTCCCTGTCTCTCTCTCTCTCTCTCTCTTTCCCACTCCCTCCCTGAAAGAAAAATCTCCAACGCAGTGAGTCATGTGACAGTCCAAAGTGCTACATTAGACCCAGAGACTTCCCAAACACGTTAGTACATAGAAGCAAAAAAAATAAGACGCGCAAGCAGACAGCAACTTCAGGATCTGGAGGCGAAACAGAATTCGATGAATTCCAGTGATAAGGAAGAACATCTCAGACCCTCCTTCTTGTGTGCGTGCAGGAGACTTTGCATTTAGTTGGAGAAAGCGACCTCGCCTCCCTTTTGAATTTGGACGGATCAGTGATTTTGGGTTTTGCTTCCTTTTGTGTCTTGGGTGTGTGTGTGTGTGTGTGAGGAGAGAGAAGTTTCTTATCTTAACATGCCGAAGTTTTGAAGGCTTTCTTTCCCCCTGTCACTGTCTCTCTCTCTCTCTCACACACACACACTCACACTGTCTCTCTCGATCTCTCTGCATTTGGGGAAATCCATGCAGTCACGATGCCGCGTCCGGGCAGGAACACTTACAGCGACCAGAAACCGCCCTACTCCTACATCTCGCTGACAGCCATGGCCATCCAGAGTTCCCCGGAGAAGATGTTACCCCTCAGCGAGATCTACAAGTTCATTATGGACCGTTTCCCCTATTACCGGGAGAACACGCAGAGGTGGCAGAACTCGCTGCGACACAACCTCTCCTTCAACGACTGCTTCATCAAGATCCCCCGGAGGCCCGACCAGCCGGGCAAGGGCAGCTTCTGGGCTCTGCACCCGAACTGCGGCGACATGTTCGAGAACGGGAGCTTCCTGAGGCGCCGCAAACGGTTCAAGGTGCTGAAGACGGACCACCTGGCGGTGGGGAAAGCTCCGGACGCCGCGCACTACCTGCAGCAGCAAGCCAAGCTGCGGCTCAGCGCGCTGGCCGTCTCCGCCAGTCCCCTCGCCCAACTGCCCGCCGCCTATGGCATGGCAGGATCCCAGAGCGGCGGCTTCAAGCACCCCTTCGCCATCGAGAACATCATCGCCCGGGAGTACAAGAACGTCATGGCCAGCGGTCTCGCCTTCCAGCCTCTGCCCCCCGGGTACCCCATGCCCCTCACCTCGGTCGGGGGCAGCCTGGGCACCGGCTGGCACCACATGTACAGCGCCAGCGTGATGGACACAGCCCCCCCCCCCTCCGCCCGCCCCCCCCA
>NC_057749.1:21806273-21807559 GCF_004010195.1 Chiloscyllium plagiosum
GTTGGAGTGGAGTGAGGAGGTAGTGGAGGTTGGAGTGGAGTGGGGAGGTAGTGGAGGTTGGAGTGAAGTGGGGCGGTAGTGGAGGAGGTAGAGGAGTGGGGAGTGGGGAGGTAGTGAAGGTTGGAGAGGAGTGGAGAGGTAGTGGAGGTTGAAGAGGAGTGGGGAGGTAGTGAGGGAGAGAGAGGCCCCGAGAGAAAATGCGAGAGCCCCACCCACCCGAAAATTCCCCTCCAAAATCGATCCACGGCGCCACAGCAATGCAACTCGCCCACTCGCTCCCTTCTGAGACTCGGCCGCTGCCCCTCTCTCTGGACAATCGGCAAAGCGAGATCGTGTGCTCCCGGGCGGTGGGGGGAAAAGTCCACGGATTCTGTGAATAAGACAATGCACTTTTATGGTCATTCCGCCCTCCCCTGAGCCCCCACACGCGCACACATATTCGCTTCTAGAACCGCAACACCGCCGATCATTTCCTGTCGTGTGTTTCCCGAGCGTGTTGTGAAGACTTGTTGGACTTTCGGTTAATGTAACAGCAGCATGCTGTGTGTAAAACGAAAAAAAAATTATAATTTGCCGCATTGCATGTTCTACATGGGACAAAAAAAAAACAAACAAAAAACTGTCTGCTTTAAATTATGGACAACTTTATCCAAAAATATTTTCTCAATTAAAAAGAAATCCTAAAGTACCAGTAACCAACCTCCACTGTGTGGTCCTCTGAAAACTGCTCTATTTTGGTGAGAGGGGGAACTATCCCGCTACACAGCAAAAAGTTTCAGACTGCTGTCTTGAACGAGGGTTGAAAGGATTAAAGCGAGGCGAATCGCTCACTAAAGTGAGGAAGGTGGTGGTGCAATCCAACAGCAGCGGAGAAATTGCATGTTTTGATTTACAGAAATCAAGTGTTCGCTCGCGAATGGCCTCCGGGCTTGTTTCCATTTCGATTTTGATGTGTAGTAAACGCGGGTTTGGTTTGTCATGTACACACATACACATACACACACACCCTTCCAAACACACTCACACACACCCCACACACACCCACATACACACACACATACACACCCTTCCACTCACACACACCCACACACACATATACACACACCCTTCCAAACACACACACTCCCACACTCACACGGCACTCTTTCAGAGACTTAGACCACTCTACACTCATGCACACACATATACACTCTCTCACTGATACTCAAAACACCCCACCCCAGACACGCACACACACTCCCACACTCACACATGCACCCCCCTCACAGACTTAAGACACTCTACAT
>NC_057749.1:21807634-21817524 GCF_004010195.1 Chiloscyllium plagiosum
CACACACACACAAATATACACACACCTGCACACACACTATTCAGGGACAGGGCCAAGGTGATGGAATTCGGGGCGAATTCACATTGCTGCCTCGGGCTTTCACTTGAATCCTGTCACTGGGACATGAATTGAGGCGGATCAACCCCCCCCCCCCCCCCCCCGCCTCCGGCGGGCCCCAAGCTGGGGCAGAACGGGCAGCCCTCAGCCTGAAATGGCCATCTGGCTCAGTCCCGGTGTCGGTTGGAAGAGGCTTGTGATAAATCGACGGCTTTCTCTCGCTCTGCAAATCACAGCTCTAAGTTGTTCGCTCAGAAACGGTCCAGTGAATGCAGAGTGCCGGGTTGTTGGAGAGGAATAGCTTGCGATTTAACTCGTTTTCCCGGGCTCAACTGGACCCAGTGTGTGGGGTGGGAGGTATACTGAAGGGCGTGGGAGGGGGGGGGGTGTCCTATTGTTTCTCATAGTAGATAATGAACCCGCATCTAAGCCTGTGTCTGAGCTCTTATTGATAGGATCCCACACACCAACAAGAAAGAAGCAGGGAGAAAGGCCGAGAGCTGATCAAGTTCCACTCAACAAGGGGCTGTTTGAAATGCAGGGAACTGCCCGTTCGTGTCTCTCTCACACACACTCTCAGACATATTCACACAAACATACACACACACGCATAAATACACACAGGCACACTCAAACAAACGCACTCAAAAATCGACACAGACGCACACTTAACATAGAGACAGACACATTCAGACAGACACACTAAAACAAATACACACACTAAAACAAATACACACAAAGACATACACTCAAACGTAGACAGACACAAACACTGACACACATGCATGCACACAGTCACACACACAAATCCACACACCCAGATACACATACTCACAATCAAACAAACATACATACAAAAACACACGCACAGACACAAACATACACACAGGCACACTCAAACATAGACATGCATAAATACATATGTACACATCAGCAGACATGAGCACATACACGCACACAGAAACATATACATACACACACAGATCCAGGCAAGAGGACAACCAGGAACGTGTACTGCACAGGCACAATTAGATCAACACTCCCACTGAACGCTGTCCACTACTTTAAAGCTCACCCTGCTCACGGAGGGGGGTAAACCTGTGAGTGCGACGGGAACAATCTCAGGCTCACGCTGAAGACCATTTTGAGCCTCACCATCAACATGCACCCCCACCCTCCATCACCCCACCCCCATCGCTATCACCTCTCACACCCCGACTCTCACCCTCAAACTACAGGACAGTGCTTTTTGATGTGTGTGTATGTGTGGCGGGGTGGGGGTGGGGAGTGTTGTTGGGATAGGTTAACTTTCTCCTTTGTGAGAAACGAAAGAAACGCCGACAAATTATCTAATTAACGTGCTGCAGTTACAATTTCAGAGAAAGGGAGAGAACGATGTCCCGTAGCGCGCTGACAATAACTCCGTCAATGCCCAATCGCCTTACATTAGCTCACTCATTTCACATACGCCAGGTCTAAAACCAACGCACCGGTCAGATCAGATCAGATCAGATCTCCCTGGCGGGTCGAAATGATTTTGTAGTTGAGCAGGGGGGGGGCAAAGAAACAAGCTGGCGAGTGATCTCTGAGTTTAAGAAAAGCCGGAGCATCTGAATTCCATTAAACAAATGCATCAGCAGCCTGTCAGCTCACACAGCTGACTAGATCAAATATAGGATGCCGGGCAACTTCATTCAGGCTCATTCACTTTCAAGAGAAACCCCAAAGAATGGACACTCTACACTGGGCCACCGATGTAGATTTAGCCTTTTTTTTTTGAGACGAGACAAAACCCTGGACTTTCACAAACACATTTCCGAGCTCGGTACTAGGAGACGCGGCTCAGGACTCGCGAGGAATTTCAATTCATCTTAACGCTTTCATTCGGCCGCCGTACAGACTAGCACAGGGCACCTACAGGACAGAGGTTCAAAACTATACAATCCCTGCCCCGACACAAAACACACACAAGTTTTTTTTTTAAAAAAAGCGCAGTGTCTGTCAGCTGAATAGACTTAATTTAACACTGGGGTCAGGCAGAAGGAGTGTTTCGGAGAGATATTCCTCTGATTAAATCCACACAATGGCGGGATTCGGAATAAGGGCTGTCGGATTTAACTAAACCGCTTTAAATTGTTTTCTGAGAGAATTTACAGACTCCGAGTCAATGTATACGATTCGCACACGTCGGCGAAATTGCACAGACCGATTGTACCACACCGAGAGCCGTGAATTCTTCCAGCGGAGTTAAAGTCGCAAATTGTACTGATGTACTGGAGATGAATTTGTGTCTCAACCTGAATTTACATAGCGATTATGCACACTCAGGACTCAATGTTCACATCGAGTGTCAATGTACACACTTAGAGTGAATTTACACACTCGGAGTGAATGTGCACATTTAGAGCGAATTTACAAATTAGGCAGTAAGTGTACACATTCGGAATCAATGGACAGACTGATGGTTTCAGGATCTCCCAGTAACAATACATACAGGATCTTCCGCTGTTGCACAAAGACTAAGTTTAAGACAATTTGCTTTGCACCACACAGACGCACACATACACAAATAGAGACACACACACACACTTACAAACAGGTACACACATACAAACGCACACACACACACGGATATGCACGTAGACTCATACCCATTCACATGCACAGCCACAAACGCAAAGTCATACAAAAAATCTCACACAAATAGATATGCACTCACATTCACACAAACAGACTCATTCACATCATGCATGTACAGATAAACACACACACACACAAACTCACACAGACAGACACACAAACACACACAGACACACACAGACACACAAACACACAGACACAGAGACAGACACACAAACATACACAGATACACAAACATACACAGAGACACAGAGACAGACACACAAACATACACAGATACACAAACATACACAGACACACACAAACAAATGGACACAGACACACACACACAGACACACCAGCGCTGCACCGTTGGTTAAATATGCCCAAACGCGTCATTTCTGAAGTGCTGGATTGAACATTTGTTAAATAGTTGCGGTTTTTCTCCCTCTCTTTGAATAGGGCGAGTTTGGACTTTGCATATTAATAGAGCCTAACAGCTCACGGGTCGGCTCGGATCAACTTCCAGACTTGTGAATAAATGTTTATTTTTGCAATTGAATACAGACATAAGTTGTTAACAAATAAAAGAAGAGTGATTGGCCCGGTCAGCTGAGCGGCTCTCGCTCCCCTTGTTTTCTCTCGCGGAGATTGTGGAGGGTTGGATATTTAATAGAGTCTCTCATTCATTCTGAAGACGGCTGTCTCTGCTGCTCCGGAACACCGCTGGCCCCTTTTCATTTCCGCGCAGAAAGCGGACAGTTCCAGGGTAAAAGTCCGCAGCCCACCTTTTCTCAGAGGCATCCTCTCCCGAATTCCTTTTTTTTAAAAAACACCTAATGTGCAAAACGCATCCAATTCGCGGCTGCAGTGCAACTTAGTTCCCAGAACCTAAACAAAACGGTCTGTAAGAATATGTTGATTTATAAGTTGAATCAATAGGGATTTCCTTTCAAAAATATATTTTCAAAAAATGATTTCAAACGAGGCAGATAAATAGTGCACAAATTGTTTCCGGATTCTGAGGGGCAATTATTCAATTTAACTGCTAAATATATTTTTAATTGTTATAAAAAAAGCGATAGCGGCAGCAGGGTCTTGGGGATTTACATCAAAAGGATGTAGACTGTCACTTCATCATGCACCTTTTTAACAATCATAGCGGTAATTTCAACAAACTGGACACAGCCTCGTGAATTATAAACCTGTATCTCATTACAATGCAAAATGGTAAGATTATACACACAGACTATCCAATCTGTTTATTGCCAGCGTAGTCATCCGGAAATTTTAACACCAGTCAGGGGCGATGGATGGCCGTTGTGTACATCACATCTTTAACCTGCACCCATCATCGGGCGTCAGTATCCAGATGGAGAGGCTATCAGTTCGGGTTCAATGTGACCGTCGCTATATTCACCCACAGGCAGGGTATTTAAAAAAAAAGACGGGATTGCAGGGGATTCGGGATGTACATTTTGAGAAGTTTGCTGCTCAGATCCGCATAGACAGAGGAGGGTAAAGCTGTACTGTAACGATGAAATATTGTTCGGCCTTTTGCAAAACCCTGTGTTGCAGTTTAATTAAAAGAATTCATTAAACTAGTAGCCCATCCAAGGTAATTAGTATGCATAATTTATGTTTTGCCTAACGCAGAAGGGCAGTAGCCCCTGAATAATAAAACCAACTTAACCTTAGGAAAACAACATTGAACGGACAAGCCGCTTATTATTCAGTTTTCAGAGGGTATATTCAAAACGATTTTCGGGTGCTTCCTCCTTAGTACGCAGCAATGACAATTACATGGAGAGAAAACCTAACATTTTGACCAGATATATATCCCCCCCAAACCCTCTCAAATTAAAAAAAAACCCGAGTCTTAATTTTGTTTTATATTTTCCAACCCGTTCGGAACCAGACAACTCTGGGGCAGGTGAGACTTGAAGCAGGTCTCCTGTCTCAGAGATAGGGACACTACCACCGCGTCTCAACAACCCCAACCTAACAATCGTGGCTGAGGCAACACTTCCGTTACTTTGGAGTCTCATTCCTCTCCAACATTCCAACCGGTTTCGAGAACGGGGGAATAAGCAATACTTTCCAACTAATGTGTGTGTTTTACGTTTGGACAATAAGGTGAGTTGAAAATGAAAATCTTCGGGATAACGGGTGAGGGCAGGCTGCTTAGAATTGGGGGCGAGATTTTAAAGCGCGTGCAACAAATGTCTCTTTTCCAGCTGCCCTGAAATAAGAAAAAAGATAAACAATTGGCCAGAAGCGAGGCCCAGGATAACCTGCAGTTGGTTTATCATCTGTGTGTTGAACAAGTGTCGTCCTCCTCAAACCAAACCAAAATAAGTAGGAGCAGGGGAATGTTGAAATGTTGAGTAAACGTGAGGATAAGGTTACCCAAACACTTGGGTCATTTTGCATCCTTGTCCTTCCGATTAGGGGTAAGTGCTGTCAATTAGATCCACCCCCCCCCCCCTCCCTACCTCAGGACAAATAACGCCAGCCATTTTATCAGAAAGAGAAATGGCTGCACATCAAGAGCAGACGTGAAGCAGAAATGCCAAACACATACATCAGGCAATTACTCGCAGTGTTTATTGTTAAAATTTCATATTTACTTTGAGACGCAGCAGGTCTTCAAAAATAAATAGGGACTATAATTCTTAACAAAATCAACAGTTGCATAAAGCTGGTAATCAATTTAGTGGAGCTAAGGACAGCAGCATTAATGAGCAAATGCGCTGATGCAGTAATTTTTCAGCTCGGTTCCCTACAAGACTGACCTACGCGAACAAATCAAGATTAAACACACGGAGGTGCCAAATTAAGGTGGCTCTCTTCCCTGAGCCGCGGGGCCCAGGGCACACTCACCTGTTGAGTGTGGAAAGAAGGCGAGCTCTCTGCTCACGCTGGCTAGCCGAACTCATGCCAGTGCCGCGATTAACTGTGAACTCGGAGGTTTGGTCCAGTGCTTTTTTTTTCCCCCCTTCTCTCTGAGTCAGACTGGGACCACTTTGCAAAAGCGGTGCAAGTGTTTCCCATACAGCAGACGGGCTCTGTGTTAATACTGACACCGCCCTTTAGCCCTAACATTGCAAAAAAAAACTGCTCAGTTAAAACTCCCATCATATTCGATTTGCTGAGCTTGCTCTTCGGATTGTTTCTGACGGCGCTACCATCGTTAACAATAATGCTTTCTCCAATAACGATATAAAGTCATAGTTATCGATAACGAAAATGTTGAAGATTAAAATTTGCATTCCTGGGGGGAATGTCTGTCTTTGTGTTCGGCAATGTGAACACATGAAATCGGTTATTTATTTTTCACTCCTAAACTGAACAGTAAGAACGTTTAAAAGGCATTTTGATAAGTTCATGATTAGCAAAGTTTCGGAAGGACATGAGCCAGGCGGGGCTAGTTTAGTTTAGTTTGGGGTTATGGTCGGTATGGACTGGTCGGACCGAATGGTCTGTTTCCGTGGCTGTAAGCCTTTACAAAACCAAACAGAAATGCACTCTCAAAACAAGGCAACAATCGATTCGCAGTTTAGACACTAAATTCAACCCTCACTATTTAATTCAGCATCCAACCAAACCCTAAATCCAACCCTCGATAGTCACAATCCTAAATCCAACACCAAACAGCCAAGCAAGCTAGTTCTGAAGAAAGCTCACTGGACTGGAAAACTTTCTGTTTCTGCAGGTGCCGCCAGTCCTGCTGAGTTTCTCCAGCAATTTCTGTTTTTGACTCACGCTATCTTAATTCAACTCCCAACTAAACCTTCTAATCTAATCTGACCTAACATTGAACGCTACACTCCACACTAAAGAGACGGCTGTTAACCTTCATAACATTACACTGTGGGACATCTCCAAAATTCAACGTGTTGGGACATTTAGCTGAATCGTCCATATAAAACGCCATTTTTTTTGGGGGGGGGGGGTGAATTGTAGCACAAGGGACCTTAAAATATTAATTTAAAGTCATGAATTTGAAGAAGCGCCAATAATTATGATAATTAACTATTGAGGTGAACTGTAAAACACAAACTAAATCTGCACGTCCTGCTCGAGACACGGACGCAAAAAGCTGCTTTTAGTCCAATAAATCTCGCGGTTTGCATATTGTTAGGGGAGAACCGTGTTTCCTGGACAGCTGAACGTCAACGGTGTGTGTGTGTGGGGGGGGGGGGGGGGGGAGTGCAGTAGTGTGTGTCAATATCCTCTCGCCCAAGTACAAAAGGGGAGGCATTACTTTATGTCATACAGTATTGGCTGTATTACTTAGAAATTAGCCGGGACCTCGCCAAACACCCATGTGTGCATGAAATTAGAATGTCAACACTTGATTCATGTTGCAAGCCTGTGACTGCGAAACAAATTATGTCAGTGGGTGGCAATTGCAATATTAGTCTAAGCAGATAACATATAGCAAAGGAGGACCCAGTCTGAAGGATTCTTGGTTTCAGACTAATATGTCAGAATCATTGGAAGAGAGGGTTCAGCGCTGCCAAATTGGCTGCTCCTGGATAAAGTACTGGGAACAAACAACAGCTTTATTATCATACACATTGCAGCTTTTAATTCTGCCGCCCGCGATGCTTCTTAAAAGATGCGTGCGAACAAAGCTCCTGCCTTAAAGACACTCGGCCTGCTTCAGTTAACACTTTGCAGCAAATAAAGACAATTGGTTTGCAACCAATGCATATAAGGGCTTTCACAGGGTTGCTAAGTGACAAGTGGCTAGCCACGTAAAAATGCTCCCGTTTGTTTTTTTATCTCGGGACTGCTTCACTGAGGGGAAACTTAAACTCGAGTCAGAACATTGCAGAGCTGAAATCCCATACCGACCACCCTCCCACCCAGCACCTCCCCACCCCCCCCCACCCCAAAGATTCCCCACCCCACCTCCTCTTCCTCAAATCCCCCCGTCAAACGCAACACAACTGTTGGACGAATAGTATTTTGGCTGAGCGAGACCTGAAATTTGTAAAATGAAACGCAAGTAATATTAAACAGCAAGATTTCCCAGTGATTTCAGAAACGGGGGGAACTGCTTTCCTCAACTCAACAGATTTAAAGTTCCCCCCCCGAAAAATATTGGATTTTTGTTTGTAGTGTTTTGGAAAAAGAATGAATTAAATGCGCTCGAGTTTCGATGAATTGAATTAATTCAAATTTAATTTGTTTCGGGATGGGTACACACACACACACACACACACACTATCGGAATTTAATGAATGCAACGCCACACAATCGGCTTGGAAATAAACTGGCTTTTTAAGGTCGTTTCCCGTTCTCATTTCGGCTGCTCATTAGATGCCGTGAGTTGCAAAAAAGCAGTCTGTTGCCAACCCCTGCAGTGGTTTTGACAGAACTGCTGACTGCGCGTGATGAATGGAATCAGACACAATAACCTATCATTCCGATGGTAACTGTTATCAAACATGGGAGATGAAAGTACCCTCATAGATTTCGGTTAGCTGTAATTAACAGGCGGTAACTGCGATGCGGTTGACTCTGCCACAGCGCTGCGTGTGAGTGATACCCAAGTCCAACTGACATCTTAAAACGCCATGAATTTATTTGATTTTACAGGCGGGTGGTGAACTGGGCTGGGTGAGGGGGCGGGGAGCAGTCCCAGAGTGGCATCACCCTCCGAGAGATGTCCCCTCTCCACCCCCCCACCCTCTCTCCAGGATCAGGTCAGTCAGACCGGTTGCAGGAGAGAGTCAAAGAGCCCAAATTCTCAAAATATGGTTTTCCAACAAAACAAAAGCAAAACCGGTCTTCCACAGGGTTCGGTTGTCCCGGGTCATCTCTCCAGCTCGTTTCAACGACTTATGGAGAAAAGGGTGACACCCAAAACCAGGAATCAGTCCATTCGTCCCATCTAATTCATACCGTGACCAGGCTCCAACTTCCTTTCCTGAAGACACGTGGCGTTTGCTTTCCCTGATGTAGTTGCCTCCACAGCTCCCCCTCCCTCGAGGTTCCCCACCCTCCGGGGTCAAGCTGTTGCTAAGTTCGCCTCCGCCTTCCAAGTCAAGTGTCCGGCTCTGAGCCGTCCCACAGTTTTGGGGAGTGGCCTCTTTCCTTTCATTCTCTGTCTCCTCTTAACTATTCAATTGCTAAACAAACAAGTGATGACCCAAACAAGCAATAATATCAAAGGACTTTGTAGAAAAAATATCTCAAATCCCTTAATTCGTTTCCAAACCTGAAATCATTTGAATAATGAGTTTTGTTTATTCATGAGATGCGGGTAGGGCTGGTTGGGCCCGTATTTAATGCCCATCTCTGATTGTCCTGGGGGAGGCGCTAGTGAGCTGCCTTCGTGATCCAGTGTGATGCAGGGGCACCCACATTGCTGGGAGTCAGGGAGCGTCCCTTTTTTAATTTAACCCATTTTAAAAAAAATCAACCTGCCCATGGATGTTATGGCACATCCCTGGAGCAGGTGGGATTTGATCCAAGGCCTCCCGGGCCTGAGGTAGGGAAGCAAGAGCGCCCCAGCTTTTCTCCTGGAAGTCTTCCCCGCCCGCAGTGAACATCACGTTTCGGATAGAAAGTTAAACCCGCGGGTGGAACCGAACTCTTGGCTGGTGGGAGGGCGAGGATGTACGCGGGGTTTCCTCAGCGCTCTCCACACCCTGTTGTGTCAGGACTTTAGGGATTTGAGGATCTGAGCTGTTCTCAAATCCTAACCGAGCTGTGTGTGTGAGAGCGATGGAGAGATAGGCAGTGAGCGTGTGAGAGATTTTGTGTTTTTATTCACACCTGGACATCTCTGACTGGCCCAGCATTTATTGTCCGTCTCTAGTAATCTTAAAGAAAGCGGTGGTGAGATGCCCTCTTGAACCGCTGCAGTCCCTGTGCTGAATGAAGTGTTTGGAGTGTGAGTGTAAGTGACTCTGTGTGTGTATGTGTGTGAGAGAGAGATCGTTGCGTGTCAGTGGGAGAGAGGTATCTAGTGTGTGTGTGAGTGACTGTGTGTGGGAGAGATTGTCGTGTGTGAGTGGGAGGTGGCTGGTGTGTGTGTATATATGTTCGTGTGTGACTGTGTGAGAAAGAGATGGTTGTGTGTGGTGTGTGTGTGTGTGTGACTATGCGTGAGAAAGAGGTGTGGTGTGTGTGTTATTGCTTGTGAGAGAGATGGTTGTGTGAGAGGTGTCTGGGAGGTGGCTGGAGTGTGTGTGTGA
>NC_057749.1:21817918-21870179 GCF_004010195.1 Chiloscyllium plagiosum
ATGCTGGAGATCAGAGCTGAAAATGTGTTGCTGGAAAAGCGCAGCAGGTCAGGCAGCATCCAGGGAACAGGAGAATCGATGTTTCGGGCATAAGAAGGGCTTATGCCCGAAACGTCGATTCTCCTGTTCCCTGGATGCTGTGTGTGAGAGGTATACGGTGTGTGTTCGTGTCATTGGGTGCGAGAGATGGTTGAAGTATGTGTGAATGAGTGAGCGTGTGAATGAAGGAATGAGTGAGTGCAGGTGTGAAATGGGGAGTGAAAGTGTGTGCGGGTGTGAGTGTGCATGAGTAAAAGTGCCAGACTGTGTATGTGTGAATGTGTGTGTGTGAGTGAGTGTGGGTATATGGGAGCGGTGTGAGGGGTGAGGGACACGGGAATGGGGTTATGTGAGGCTTTTTTTTAAGGAATGTGGGTGTGTCAATATTTGACAACTAGAACCTCGGGAGAATCTAAAACAGAAATTGCTGGAAAAGCTCAGCAGGTTTGGCAGCACCTGTGCAGAGAAATCAGAGTTAGCATTTCGGGTCCGGTGACCCTTCCTCAGAACTGATGGTAGCTAGGGAAATGTGAATTTATATGCAGAGGATCTGTTGGAGGTCCAGTGAATACAGCCGAATGGGGTAAACAGCAGCGGTCACCAGTCGGCCCGTCTAGTGGAATACTATAAACAGCGTAATGGATGGTGGGAGCGAAACTCAGACATTTAATCACAGTTTAGGCTGAGAGATATCATTTCAAACCACACAGGGAGAATGCTTGATAACGAGGTGTCTGCGTTTAGACAGTAAAAATCGTTTGAAATAACGATGAACGATTTGCCTATACCAGCGGAGACAGTTTGCAAATCAAATATCAGAGACGGTTAAAAAAAAAACTCAATAAATTGCCAGGGAACTAAGATACCACAAATAATTAGAGACTAACAGACACAAATTATTTAAATATCTCGATTGGTATTTTTAAAACATTCTGTTTAATATTCCAGTCCTTGGCAAATGCCCTGGGAGATGGAATAAATGAATGCTGTGCTCGGGAAACTCCAGTGAAGGAGAGAACAGGGACAGTCACAAAGAAAGCGATTAATGATCGGCGCCTCGATTGGCAGATCATTTTTCTGTGGCTCAGGCAGTTTGGCCTGCAACAGATTTCCTCCGTCCCATTCCCCCCACCTTGTCTCAAAAGGGCAGAGGGCACAGGGGTACGGGAAACCGTTCGGGAGTTGTCGGGACCCTGTTCTGCCTTACACTGAAAGCCGATGAACCGCTTAAACCTGGAAAATAGGCGCAGGAGCACGCTGGATGTGAGTGCTTCACTTTACCGACTGGTTGGCGGTAATGACCAGTTCACTCGGCATGGGAAACAAGAAGTGGGGGAGGGGGGGGAGGAGGTGGAACGGGGCTAGGTGGTAGTGTCCTTCCCACTGTTCCAGGAGCCCCGGCTTCCAGTCCCTAGGTTGGGCCCGAGCCTCCCTGTGCAAGTTGATGGTAATTTTATTAAGCCAGGGATATGGGCAAAAAAGCAGCCAGTGGGTGTTAGGACCCAGATCAGCCCCCAGCTTATTGAATGGAGGAGCAGGCTTGAGGGGCTGAATGGCCTCTTCCTAGAATTGATAGTGTGGGCTCTTAAGGGGCTTGGGGGGGGGAGCGGAAATACATGAAAGCAAGGGGTTCATGTCAGTAACTCCACCAGAGAAGTCACAGCGTATACTAAATTAAACTGCAAACATGACACAAACACCACTACAGACAGGTGCTCTCTCCTTCCAGAGTTTGAGAACTATTCTCTGGAATTCTGGAGTGTTATCTTCCCCGCTGGGCTTAATGCAAATTGCAACCCCACCCTCCAGTTGGAATAACATTGTACCTTCACCAGCCCCTTCCTCCTTCCCTTCTCCCTATGAATTAGCGTGGCCTCTGTCCAGTGCCCATCACTTTCTTCAATTAAGCATTAACCCTGCTAGAAATATCGTTGGCCCTGTTCTGGTTCTGAGTTGGGATTTCAGAACTCTATGCTGCCCTCATCAATTCCTGACGTTGGCTGAGAATTCCAGCACAATTCACAACCCATTCAGAACATTGCCATCCTGTGACATTCTTCTTAATGCTTTTCATTTTATTTTTAATAAAATGTGCAATTAGAGTCATAGAGATGTACAGCACCGAAACATACCCTTCAGTCCAACCCATCCATGCCGACCAGATATCCCAACCCAATCTAGTCCCACCTGCCAGCACCCGGCCCATATCCCTCCAAACCCTTCCTATTCATATACCCATCCAAATGCCTTTTAAATGCTTCAATTGTACCAGCTTCCACCACTTCCTCTGGCAGCTCATTCCACATATACACCACCCTGTGCGTGAAAAAGTTGCCCCTTAGGACTCTTTTATATCTTTCCCCTCTCACCCTAAACCTATGCCCTCTAGTTCTGGACTCCCCCACTCCAGTCTATTTACTCTATCCATGCCCCTCATGATTTTATAAATCTCTACAAGGTCACCCCTCAGCCTCCGACACTCCAGGGAAAACAGCCCCAGCCTGTTCAGCCTCTCCCTATAGCTCAAATCCTCCAACCCTGGTAACATCCTTGTTAATCTTTTCTGAACCCTTTCAAGTTTCACAACATCTTTCTGATAGGAATTTATTTCTTTTTCAGAGGGTCTTTGGGACTCTCGGCAATTGTCAAGGTGGGGTGGACAGCTTCTTGATTTGTGATGGGGTGGGTGCGGGTATGGGAGGTTATTAGGGGTCGGTGGCATTGTGGTGTTGAGGCTATTATCAGATTGGATGGTCTTACTGAAATCTGAGGAAGTCAAATACCCTACTCCTGCTCCCAATTCAGATGTTAGCAAATGTTAGGCAGTGCGTTAACTCTCCCACTTCCAATCATGGGTTCAATACTGATCTTTTTCTGTCCTTTCAAGTTGAGAGACTGGTGGTATCACTGCTAGACTATAGTTCCAGGGAATCTGGTAATAAACAGTGGTTCAAATCTCACCATGGCAGATAACTTTAGATTCTATTAACAAAAAATCTCTGGAATTAAGAGTCTAATGATGACCATGCATGCATTGTTGATCATCAGGAAATTATGTGGTGAAATTATCTGTTGATTATCTGGCTCACTAATGCCCTTCAGAGAAGGGAATCTTCTGTCCTTACCTATCTACACGTGACTCCAGACCTAAAGCAATGTGGTTGACTCTTCAATATTCTCTGTGTAATTAGAGTCATAGAGATGTACAGCACGGAAACAGACCCTTCAGTCCAACCCGTCCATGCCGACCAGATATCCCAATCCAATCTAGTCCCACCTGCCAGCACTTAGCCCATATCCCTCTAAACCCTTCCTATTCATCTACCCATCCATATGCCTTTTAAATGTTGCAATTGTGCCAGCCTCCACCACTTCCTCTGGCAACTCATTCCACACACGTACCACCCTCTGTGTGAAAAAGGCAATAAAGAGATAACTGAGCCAGAGACATCCACATCCTGTGAATGAATTAAAAAAAAAGTAACTCTGGCCATTGCTTTCAGTTGCTCCACCATTGTAGTTAGCCTCAGTGACATGCACTCTCTGGATTTCATGGATTGGCCAGCTTCTATCAATAACCTCCCCCATACCGAATTCCAGTTACACCCAGAGGCTGTCTGAGATAAGCAGGGAGGCAAGTTTAGGATGTACCATTCATGGGACATTGGCATCACTGGTGAGGACAGCATTTATCCCCGCAGACCGAAACTATCCTGGTGAAGGTGGTAGTGAGCTGTCTCTCTCTCTCTCTCTCAAGGAGATGTATATTCAAGCTGCACACAGTCAAAGTTATCAGCATCACCACCACAGGAAACAGATTTCCTGTCGTTACCTTGTTCCGAATGTGATCCTGATTGAATGCTGCAGCCCTTGTGTGACCCCTGAGTTTAAAATGTGAGGGCGTGGTGGGGTTGACAGTTGAGGGTGTGGATAGATGCAGATAGGTTTAAGTTTGAGAAATAAAAAGCCAAGGAACACCTATTGTTAGACCATGGTTAGAGCAGCAATTAAATCATGACTACAATAAAATAAAAACCACAAGCATTTATAGGGACTTTTGCAGCTGTTAAAAACTCAGCTCTCATCTATATTTTGGAGCAGGAACACATGATCCTGAGATCTTGCCCCATGACTCTACCAGGGGTCATGACCCACAGTTTCAGATCTCCTGACTGAATTCCTTCTAAACCTGCCCAGTGGACATTGACAGCATCACTCAGGTGACTGACATGCTGGTCAAGAGAGCCCACCATTGGCTTATCAATTTGCAACAACTAATAAAGAGCACAGTGGATGTCTATCCTGCCCCCTTGCAGAAGGTGACATGACCAGAGAGAGGTTCTTCTCCACCATGGTGATGCTGTCATGTGAACAGAACTTAAAATGAACCAGGCTTAAACTGAGCCAACCAACTAATACACAGGCTAGTGGTGCAATTCCACCTACATATAGAGCGTAGGAAGTGCATAAAAACATAGAATATAGGAGCAGGAGTAGGCCATTCAGCCCTTCGAGTCTGCTTCACCATTCAATCTGATCATCCAACTCACTACCCTATCCCTGCTTTCTTCCCATACCCTTTGATTCCTTTAGCCCTAAACCTAATTCCTTGAAAACATTCAACATTTTAGTCTCAACCATTTTCTGTGGCAGAGAATTCCAGAAATTCACTACTCTCTGGCTGGAGGAATTTCTCCTCACCTCAGTCCTAACTGACCTGCCCTCATCCTTAGAGTGTCATTCCTTGTTCTGGATTCCTTGGTCATTGGGAACATACTTGCTCCATTTAACCCGTTCTGTTAGAATTTTATTGGTTTCAATGAGATCTGTGGAGCAGGAGGATCGACGTTTCGGGCATAACGCAGAAACGCCAATTCTCCTGCTCCTCGGATGCTGCCTGACCTGCTGTGCTTTTCCAGCACCACACTCTCGACTCTGGTCTCCAGCATCTGCAGTCCTCACTCGTTACTTTCTATGAGACCCGCTCATTCTTATAAACTCCTGTGAATATTGTCCCAACCAAGCCAGTCTCTCTTTCTACGTCAGTCCTACCATCCCAGGAGTCAGTTTGGTAAGCCTTTGCTCCGCTCCCTCCAGTGTCAGAACACCCTTCCTCAGATAAAGAGACCAAAACTGCACACACAGTACTCCACATATGGTCTCACCAAGCCCCTGTACATTTGCAATAAGTCATCCCCCCTCTTGTCCTTGAATCGTCTCGCTATGAAGACTAAAATCCCATTTGCTTTTTTCATTGGCTGCTGCACCTGCATGCCTACTCTTTGTAGGTAAAAACAAGGGCTGCAGATGCTGGAAACCAGAGTCTAGATTAGAGTGGTGCTGAAAAAACACAGCAGGTCAGGCAGCATCTGAGGAGCAGGAAAATTGACGTTTCGGGCAAAAGATCTTCATCAGGACTCTTTGTGACTCGTGTACATGGGCACCCAGATCTCACTGCATTTCCCTCGTTCCCAATTTATTGCCATTCAGATATAATTTGCCTTCCTGCTTTTGCTACCAAAATGGATGACCTAATATTTATCCACATTACCTTTAATCTACCATGCATTTGCCCACTCACTCAACTTGTCCATATCCCACTAAAGCGCCTCATTACCCTAGTCATGGTTAACCCTCCCACCCAGCTTTTTATGGTCTTCAACCTTATTATCCATTTGTTCATTATCCTTTAGCCCATTGTTCATTCATGAGATGTTGGTGCTACTGGCAAGGCCAGTATTTATTGCCCATTCCTAATTGCCCCAGAGAGCAGTTAAGAGTCAATCACATTGCTGTGTGTCTGGAGTCACATGTGGGCCAGACTAGGTCAGGATGACAGTTTTCTTCCCTAAAGGGCATTATTGAACCGGGTGGATTTTTCCAACAATTGGCAATGGACTTATAGTCATCATCAGACTCTCAATTCCAGTTTTTACAAAAAATATTAGATTTAGTTCTCTGATAATCCCTTCAACTTTGCCTTCCTGCCTTTTCCCCATAACCCGTGACTCCTTTATTGATTAAAAATCTATCTCGGCCTTGAATTTACTTAACAAGCCAGCCTCGATGGCCCTCCGTGGTAAAGAATTCCACAGATTCACTCCCTTGGAAGAAGAAATTCCTTGTCATCTCAGTCCTACCTGGGTGGCCTCTTCCTCTGAAGTTCGACTCTCCCACAAGGGTAAACGATCTCTCTGCATCCATCCTGAGAAGTCCCCTGTGAATTTTGTCTCTTTCAATAAGGTCACCTCTCATTCTTCTAAACTGCAATAGGTACGGGCCCCAACATAAGTAACGTCACTTCATAAAAAAATCTCTCCATACCTGCAATCAACCTCGTAAATGTTCTCAGGGCTGCTTCCAGTTTATGTTTCCTTGGATATTGGGCCCAAAACTGTTCACAGTATTCTAGATGTGGAGCAATTAATACTCTGCATTGTTTGAGCAAGACTTCCCTGTTGTTATAACCAATTCCCTTTGAAATAAAAGGAAATGTTCCATTTACCTTTCCTATTCTTTATTTAACTTGTAAGCTAGCATGATGTGATTTATACACAAGGATTTCTGCAGTGCTTATCCATTTAAATAATATTCAGCTTATTTATTCTTCCTGCCAAAATGTATAACTCACATTTTCCCACATTATTTGGAGGGTTTAACCTACAGAGAGAGGCTGATTAGGCTGTGACAATTTTCTCTGCATTGTCGGAGGCTGAGGGGTGACCTTATAGAGGTTTATAAAATCATGAGGGACATGGATAGGGTAAATAGACAAGGTCTTTTCCCTGGGGTCGGGGAATCCAAAACTAGACAGAAAAGGTTTGAGGTGAAAGGGGAAAGACATAAAAGGGATCGAAGGGGCAACTTTCTCAAGCAGAGAGTGGTGTGTGTATGGAATGAGCTGCCAGAAGAAGTGGGTGGAAGCTGGTACAATTATAACTTTTTAGAGGCATCCAGATGGGAACATGAATAGGAAGGGTTTAGAGGGATATGGGCCAAATGCTGGCAGATGGGAAAAGAGTTTTGGAGAATGTATGGTTGTCATGCAGAGTTGGACCGAAGGGTTTGTTTCTATGCTGTACATCTCTATGACTTTAAGACTGTACTGTGGGGGGCTATATAGACTACTTCTACCAGTGTATTCCTCTCCTTGTTATTTCTACTCTTATGGATTCCATATCTTCTGATCCAAGATCATATCTTGTTTCCTTACTTATATTAAGATATAAGGTACTTTCCTAAAGCTAGCGCACCACACTTTCTTTCCTGCCTGTCTATTTGAAAAGTCACATACTGTTACAACACGGGGTAAACCACTCGGCTAATTTAAACTAGACCCACAGAAAAGCTCACCTCGCACCGTAATCTGTTAAATTTCGAGTGGCACAGCACTATCCCAAATATCACTATTTAAAGAAAAAATTAACAATGTTAAGTCCAAAAGAGAACATTAGATTAGGTTCCCTACAGTGTGGAAACAGGCCCTTCAGCCCAACAAGTCCACACCGACCCTCTGAAGAGTAACCCACCCAGACCCATTTCCCTCTGACTAAAGCACCTAACACTGTGGGCAATTTAGCGTGGCCAATTCACCCTAACCTGCATATCTTTGGACTGTGGGAGGAAACCGGAGCACCCGGAGGAAACCCACGCTGACAGGGGGAGAACGTGCAAACTCCACACAGTCAGTCGCCTGAGGCGGGAATCGAACCTGGGTTCCTGGTGCTGGTGAGGCAGAGTGCTGGTCACTGTGCTGCCCTATTAGACAACAACCATTTACAATTTCTTTCTCTTAAACCTATCTTTTACCTCCCACTCCACAATACTGGTCCGATAAAACCCCCGGCTAAGATTTACAAAACAAAAATCACGCTTCAAAACCAGCCAGCTGCATCGATTCTCCTCTGTAGATTTTCCTAGGTCGTCTTTTCTTTAGTCTTCTGCTGCACAAATCTCTTATGGGCAGGTACCTTTCAGAGAGCTATCCTGCTGGCAGTCTCTTGGAGCTTGCTCCTCTCTGCCATGCTCTCCAGCTGTTCGAAATACCTGATTTTATGTGGCCCAAAACATCAGACCAGCTCATTGGTTTGATGTCATCAAAACATTAAAATTCAAATTCGATTGGATTTTGGTATCTTGGGGCATAATTTAAACTGATAGACCGAATTTGAATTTGTTGTATTCCATGGCAACGCAGCTCCAACTGTTTGTTTCACATCCAAATGTTACAGTTGTAAATTGTTCAGCACACACTGTGCTTTCAGTCAGCTTTCACCCTCTCTTAAAGGTACAGTACACACCTACACCCTCATGACACATGCCTCCAAATATTTAGTTCTCAGCTTTGCTCGCCTTGTAACCATTATCAATGGTTATATGATCACCCTCATTCAACTCTTCTTTGACATTCATTCATTAATTTTGTTCCAAATGCTTCATACGCTGTAAAGAATTGCTAATTTGTCTTTTATACCATCTTTCTTCCTTTGACATTTGAAATAATTCCACAGAGGCCAGAATCCCATCACCAAGTCACCCTTTATTGACATGCAGAGAGTCCTTGACACTGACCCAGCTCCCTCAGAGCCAGCTCTCAGAGTGAACAGGTTGTCTGACCCTCCTTGACTGGATTAGATTAACAGCCCATGCAGGAAACTCATATTTTATGAAATCCAGCTAGCTGACCTGGTTGCAATCACTACAACACTATTTGTTAATGTGTTTCCATGTTTGTATACTCTGTCCCCATCATGGTTGCCTCTGGGGATGCTGTATATCCTCTTGCTTTTTAAAACTACATTTCTCTTCTTTCAGACACTGCCACCTTTTAAAAAATTAATTTAAAGCCCTCTCCCTTCAAACCTGGCTGCTAATACTGGTCAGGACCTTAGGCACAGCTGCAGAACATATCCAACCTGGCAGCTGGAGTCTCTCAGAACATCTATGACCTACATTTCCATTGCTTGGACAGTTTGGGATGCTGTGGGGATACGCTGGATCCCAGAGACCGTAATCCTGGCCAAGATTAATTAACTTTAGGCAAAAAAAAACCCAGAAATGAGAATGTACAAATCCCAGCACAAAAGTCATTGAAGACAACTCATTTCTGTCAAAGTGATTGGCTGTTTAATGATTGACATAGTGCCATTCATATTTAAATACAGCTTCAAGAACATGTTAACATGCTCTTAAAAAGCAACAGATGTCTCAATGGCTGTTTGGATGATGCCAAGAGAAGTATAGAGGGCACCTTAGCCTTACCCAAGAGGGAATGAAACCTGAAGGAGAATAGGAAGGTCAAGGAATTTTGAAACGTTGGAGAATGGATTTCAGTGGCTGGAGTTTTGAGATCAGAGACAAAAAAGGAAACTTCACAACAGGAGAGGGGATTGGTGGATGGATGAAAGTAGGATGAAGAGACATCCTGCAAACAGAATGAACAGGTAGATAGAAAATAGAAATAATGATGCTGTAGTTGTGGGAATGTTCGCCGAGCTGAGAAGTTGATTTGCAGATGTATCATCCCCTGCCTCGGAGACATCTTCAGGGCTCTGGAGCCTCCCGTGAAGCGCTGCAGTACTGTGTCTTCGGGAATTGATTTGGGTCCGTTCCTGCAGCTGCCGGTTGCTCATTGTAGTGGGCGGTATATTGGGTCCAGGTCAATGTGCTTGTTGATGGACTCCATGGATGAGTGCCGTGCTTCTAGAAATCCTCTGGCTGTCCTCTGTTTGGCTTGCCCTATGATCCCAGTTGAATTTGCGATCCTTGTCATCTGTGTGTATAGCTATTAGGGACAGCTGGTTGTGGCGTTTAGTGGCTAGTTGTTGATCATGGATGCAGATTGCTAGTTGTCTGCTTGTTTGTCCTATGTAATGTTTCATGCAGAATTTGCATGGCATATTATAAACTGCGTTTATCCTGAAGGGTATTGGGTCTTTTGTCCTGGTGAGTTGTTTCCTGAGTGCGGCTGTCAGTTTATGGGCTGTCTTGAATCCGAGTGGTCAGAGGAATCTGGTTGTCAGTTCCGAGGTGTTTTTTGTAAAAGTTAGAGTGGTTTGTGCGTTGGGTTGCGGCATGTCATTGTCACGTTGTTAGTCTGCCAGGTATATGTGGATGAAGTTGCGGGGATATCTGTTCTTGCCAGACAATCTGTAAAGATATTCTTCTTCTTCCCTTGGTGATTGGGAGTGCTGCAGGGTGTCGTAGCCCTTTTGAACAGGGTCCCAATGTAACTTTTCTTGTGTGTGTTCAGATGATTGCTGCAATAATTCAGGATCTAGTCCATGTGCGTGGCTTTTCTGCATTTCTTGTTCTGCAACTGGCAAAAGAACTTCAACAGAAACTGAAACATTGGATCAGCGGGTCCATACAATCAGCACAGGAATTCTGAGACAACATGAAGAACATAAATATAGACAAGGGCAAAGCAATGGTTTCCTTCAATGTGACGGCAATGTCTACTTCAATTAACAAAACCTTAGCCAAACAGACAATAACCAACCTCCTGGATAAACAGAGCAGATAAGATGGGGAACCTATCAATAAGGAAAAAAATGAACAGATCAATGGGACACTTATGGGCTCATCTATCTCTGGACTCGTAGCAGAAGCAGTGAAGCAAAAACTGGAACAAACAGCCTTCCCTCAAATCCAACCCAATCTCTGGATCAGATACGTGGATGACACTTTTGCAATAACTAAGAGAAAGTCGATCGAAAACATGAAGTGTTTTATCGACACTATACTCACAGGGATCAAATTTATGAGACAGGAGGAAACCAACAACCAACTCCCATTCCTGGATGTGATGGTTAGAAAGAACACAGAACGGTGAATGAACAACAAAAGTGGGTGTCACATTCAGAGTGTGACAGTGAGTATGTTGCACTGACGATGTTACTTTGAGAATGTTACACTGAGTGTGTTACAAATGTGTTACACTGTGGGTGTGACAGTGATAGTGTTACAGTGAGTGTGTTGACTGTGATTGTTACATTGAGGGTGCCAAATTGAATGTTTTACACTGAGAGCATTATTTTGAAAGTGTTACATTGAGCATGTTTAAATGAAGGAGTTATAATGAGTGTAATACACTGAGAGCGTCACACATAGGTTGTTTCAAATGTGTTACACTGACAGTGTTATACTGAGAATATTAGATTAGATTCCCTACAGTGTGGAAACAAGCCTTTCGGCCCATCAAGTCCACACCGACCCTCCGAAGAGTAACCCACCAAGACTCATTTGCCTCTGACTAACGCACCTAACACTTTGGGCAATCTAACAAGGCCAATTCACCTGACCTGCACGTTTTGGATTGTGGGAGGAAACCAGAGCACCCGGAGGAAACCCACACAGACACGGGGAGAACATGCAAACTCCACACAGACAGTCACCTGAGGCTGGAATCGAATCTGGGTGCCTGGCGCTGTAAGGCAGCAGTGCTAACCACTGTGCCGCCACACTGAGGGTGTTACACTGTGATTATTACACAGAGGGTGTTACACTGAGATTGTTACACTGATGGTGTTACACTGAGATTGTTACACTAGGAGTATTACACTGTGTTAACTGAGGATGTTACACTGAAGATGTTACACTGGGAGTGTTACACTGTGGGTGTTACACTGTGAGTGTTATACTGAGGGTGTTACACTGTGTTGACTAAGGATGTTACAATGAGGGTGTTATACTGAGACCTTTACAATGAATATATTTACTGAGATAGTTCCATTGAAGGTGTGAAATTGTATGTTTTATACTGAGGATGCTACACGGAGTGTGTTACACTGAGAGTGTTAAACTGCTAGTATGATACTGAGGGCATCACATTGTGAGTGCTACTCTCAGAGGATTGTTAGACTGAGAATGTTACACTGCAACAGTTAAGTGAAGATGTTACACTGAAGGCGTTGTACTTAGAGTGTTACAGTGATTGTGCTACACTGAGGGTGTTACACTGGGAGTGTTACACTGTGGGTGTTACACTGAGAGTGTCAAACTGAGGGTGTCACACTGAGTGTGGTACAGTGAGAGTGTTACACTGAGGGCATTACAATGAGGGTAGGACAGTGACAGTGTTAAACTGATAGTGTTACACTGAGTGTGCTTCAGTATGTGTGTTAACTGCAATTGTTACGCTGAGGGTCTCACACTAAGTGTGCTTTTGTTCGATCGAATTCGGGAGGCAGGCTTGGTGATAAACCAGGCTAAAAGTGAATTTGCTAAAGACCAAGTCACCTTCCTGGGTCATGTTATTGGACACGAGCAAATGGTCCCACAGGATGGAAAAACAAAGGTAATTGGGGAGTCTCCCATACCATTAACAAAAAGAGCAGTACTACAATTCTGGGGATTGAATGAATTTTATTGAAAATTTGTACCAAATTTTAGCAGTGCGGCTGCTCCACTCACCGAATAGCTAAAGAAAGGAGAGAAGTTTCAGTGCACAGCGGACTGTCAGAAGGCATTTAACAGCCTGAAAGCTGTATTAATCATTGTCCTGGTATTAGCCACACCTAATTACACAAAGCTATTCAAGGTGGCTATCGATGCAAGTGATGTGGGTGTCGGTGCGATGCTCTTACAGACCTGTCAAGTATTTCTCCAGGAAATTGAACATTCATCAGCAGAAATTTTCACCAGTCGAAAAGGAGACTTTGAGCTTGGTGTTGGTGTTGCAACATTTCAATGTTTATGTTTCCAGTAACATATCTGAGAGAATCATATAGACTGATCAGAACCCATTGGAGAAATTTAAGGACAAAAATGCCAGACTGAGTTTATTGTTATAGCCATTCAATTCGAAAGTTGTGCGTGCGGCAGGACGAGAAAACAGTATTGCTGGCTCATTGTCGAGACTTGAATGAGAAAATTGAGGCACTTGGTGGCAGGAGTAAAACAGACTGACACAGAATGTAGTAGCACATGCTTACGTGATTATCGTCAATATAATGTTTATGTGTGTTGTAGTACATGAACAATTTAAGATTAAAGGATTTTAAAATGAAGCCATCTTTGGTTATTGTTGGTTCATTTTCTTTTTAAGGGGGAGGGTGTGATAATTCTGCTCCTTTATCAAAGTTCGGTTGTCCTTTGTTTTTCTTCCACAGCAGTTGTAAAGACACAGGTCCTGAGGGCCAATTTAATTATAGCTAACAGATACTGCCTCAGTAAAAGGGCTTTCAAGTTTACAATGAAAGGGGAGCGGCCAGTTCCCCTAGCTCAGCTTTTCTCTGGTTTGGTTTGGTTTTAGCAATATGGCTGCTCACTGAAAGCAGTCAGTCAGTGAGACTGCTGATCCAAGAAACAGCTCCATGGAAGAAGGTGTTTCATGCAGAATCTCTCTGCCATCTCTCTCTCTGATATCTGTCCTGAAAGACCTTGTGTTTAATTTTACCTTTGGTGCTGAGGGATGTTTCTGGGGATTGTTGCAGGAATTTGGAACTTGGGATAATCCGTTGGGTTTTCGGACGGATTAAGTTAATCTTATTCTGTTTTCTTTTGGTTGTGTTTAATTTGGTAATGTTGTAAATAAATTCTATTTTGTTTAAAACTAAGTGGTTACACTGAGGGTGTTACATAGAATGCTACACTGAGAGTGTTATTTTGCAAGTGTTGCACTGAGCGTGTTACACTGAGAGAGTTACACTAAGGGTGTTTCAAATGTGTTACACTGAGCTGTGAGACACTGAAGGCATTACACTGGGAGTGTTAGACTGAGAGTATTACACAGGGAGTGTTACATTAAGAGTGTTACACTGAGGGCATTACACTGAGGGCATTACATTGAGGGTATTTTACTGAGTGTTTTACACTAAGGGTGCTATACTGAGGGTGTTACAATGAGGGTGTGATTAGGAGTGTTACCCTGAGAGTGTAACACTGGGTATGTTACATTGAGAGAATTACACTGAAAGCATTACACTGAGACTGTGACACTGAGAGTGTTACACTGAGAGTGTTACACTGAGAGTGTTACAAAGAGATTGTTACACTGAGGGTGTTGCACTGAGGACATTACACTGAGATTGTTACGCTGAGGGTGTTACACCGATTATGTTACACTTAGGGTGTTACACTGAGAATGTCACACTGAGGGTGTTACAATGAGGTGTGACAGTGAAGTGTTACACTAGCAGTGGTACACCTAGTTTGTTACACAGAGGGCATTACACCAGACATGTTACACTGAGGATGTTACACTGAGTGTGCTACACTGAGAGTGTTACACTGGGAGTGTTACACTGGGAGTGTAACACTTACATGGAGAGTGTTACAATGACAGTGTCACATTGAGAGTGTTTCAGTGTGACTATCACTCTGAGGGTGTCAAACCAACGGTGTTACACTGAGGGTGCTATACTGAGGGTGTTAGACAGTGACTGTTACACTGAGTGTGAGAAACTGAGAGTGTTTCAAATGTGTTACATTGACAGTGTGGTATACAGAGGGTGGTACACTGTAGATGTTACACTGAGAGTGATACACTGGGAGTGTTACATTGAGAGTGTTGAATTGAGGTTGTTACACTGAGAGCATTGCATTGAGAGTCTTACACTGAGTGTGTTATCCTGGGGATGTTACACTGAGGTCGTTCCACTGAGAGTGTTACAGTGATTGTTACAGTGAGAGTGATACTGTGTTTAACTGTGTTTAACTGTGTGTGTTATACTGAGGGTGTGACAGTGAGTGTGTTACATTGTGTAAGTTACAGTGAGTGTGTTACACTGAAGGTGCCACATTTAGAGTGTTACAGTGCAGTGTCATACTGAGGGTATTACACTTAGAATGTTACACTGAGAATGGTACACTGAGGATGTTACACTGAGAATGGTACACTGAGAATGTTACACTGAGGATGTTACACTGAGGATGGTACTCTGAGAATGGTACACTGAGAATGTTACACTGAGGATGTTACACTGAGAATGGTACACTGAGAATGGTACACTGAGAATGGTACACTGAGGATGGTACACTGAGGATGTTACACTGAGAATGGTACACTGAGAATGTTATACTGAGAATGGTACACTGAGAATGGTACACTGAGGATGTTACACTGAGAATGGTACACTGAGAATGTTACAGTGAGAATGTTACACTGAGAATGGTACACTGAGAATGGTACACTGAGGATTTTACACTGAGAATGGTACACTGAGAACGTTACAGTGAGAATGGTACACTGAGAATGGTACACTGAGGATGGTACATTGAGAGAGTTGAACTGAGACTGTTGCACTGAGCATGTTACACTGTGAGTGTAACATTCTCAGTGCAACAGTCTCAGTTCAACTCTCTCAATGTACCATCCTCAGTGTACCATTCTCAGTGTACCATTCTCACTGTGAGTGTAACATTGAGGGTTTTTCACTGAGGGTGCTGCACTGAGAGTGTTACACTGAGGGTGTTACCATGAGTGTGTTACACTGATAGTGTTTCAGTGTGAGTGTTAAATTAGAGCAATCAAAGAACAAAGAATAAAGAAAATTTACAGCCCAGGAACAGGTCCTGCAGCCCTCCGAGCCTGAGCCGATCCAAATCCACTGAGTAAATCTATCACCCAATTCCTAAGCATCTGTATCCCTCTGTCCCCCCCCTACTCATGCATCTGAACAGATGTACCTTAAATGAATCTGCTGTACTTGCCTCTTCTACCTCTGCTGGCAACATGTTCCAGGTACCCTCTGTGTAAAGTATTTTCTGGGTGTTTCCCCCTTAAACTTTTCACCTGTCACCTTGAACACGTGACCTCTCGTCATTGAATCCTGCACCCTGGGAAAAAGCCTGTCTCTATCCACCCTGTCTATACCCTTCATGATTTTGTAGCCTTCAATCAGATACCCCCTCAATCTCCTGTTTTCTAATGAAAACAATCCTAACCTAATTGAGGGTGTTGCACTGAGAGCATTACATTGAGCACATTATCTTGGGAATATTACACTGTTGTTCTTTGGAGTGTGTTTCAGTGAGACTATTACACTGTGGGAATCACATTGAGAGTGTCACAGTCTGGGTGTTACACTGAGGGTGTTACACTGAGGGTGTTACACGTAGGGTGTTACACTAAGAGTGTTAAATTGAGACAGTTAAAACTGAGAGTGTGACACTGATATTGTTACACTGAAAATGTTACATGGAGGGTGTTATACTGAGGGTGTTAAGCAGAGGGTGTTGGACTGAGAATGGTATACGGATTGCATTACACTGAGAGTGTTACACTGATAGTATGACACTGAGGATGTTACAAATGTGCATTCTACGAAGAGAGTTTCACATCCTCAAAGTAACAATCTCAGTTAACACAATAAGTGTTACACTCTCACTGTCACACCCTCAGCGTAACACATTTCTAACACCCTCAGTGTAACACAATGTTTTAAACTGAGGGTATCACGCTGAGGGTGTTACCCTGAGAGTGTTAAGTTGAGAGTGTTACACAGAGCGAGTTACACTGAGGGTGCTACACTGAGGGTGTTACACTCAGGATGTGACAGTGAGAGTGTTACACTAATAGTGTTACATTGAGTGTCTTGCAATGAATGCATTACACTGAGGGTGTAATACTGAATGTGTTACACTGAGAGTATTTCAGTGAATATTTTACACTGATGTTGTTGCACTTAGAATGTTACAGTGACTGTGCTCTACTGTGTGAGTTACACTGAGGGTTTTGGATTAGATTAGATTACTTACAGTGTGGACACAGGCCCTTCGGCCCAACAAGTCCACACCGACCTGCCGAAGCGCAACCCACCCAGACCCATTCCCCTACATTTATCCCTTCACTACGGCCAATTTAGCATGGCCAATTCACCTAACTTGCACATCTTTGGACTATGGGAGGAAACCGGAGCACCCGGAGGAAACCCACGCAGTGGGAGAATGTGCAAACTCCACACAGTCAGTCGCCTGAGGCGGGAATTGAACCCAGGTCTCTGGTGCTGTGAGGCAGCAGTGCTAACTACTGTGCCACCGTGCTGCCCACCATTTTACACTGAGAGTGTCACACTGAAGGTGTCATGTTGAGAATGTTACACTGAAGGTGTTGCACTGAGAGTGTCACAGTGAGAGTGTTACATTGATAGTGTTACATTGTGAATTTTGTGTTGAGGGTGTTACACTGAGAGTGTTAGACTGAGAGTCTTATGCTGAGTGTGTAACCCTGAGGGTGTTACCCTGGGAATGTTGCACTGATGTTGTTCCACTGAGAGTGTTACGGTCAGACTGTTATACTGTGGGTGTCACAGTGAGAATGTTATAGTGAGTGTATTACACTGAGAGTATTACACTGGGAATGTTACAGTCAGACTGTTATACTGTGGGTGTCACATTGAGAATTTTATAGTGAGTGTATTGCACTGAGAGTATTACTCTGGGAGTGTTACATTGAGAGTGCTACACTGAGGGTGTCACAAGTGTGTTAAACTGACAGTGTGATACACTGAGGGTGTTTTGCTGCAGGTGGTAGACTGAGGGGCCTACACTGAGGGTGTTACATTGAGGGTGTTAAGGGAGTTACGTGAGAGTGTTACACTGAGAGAGTCAAGTAAGTGTGCTATACTGAGAGAGTTACTCTGAGGGTGTCACACTGAGAGTATCATACTAAGGTGTTACACTGAGGGTGTTACAGTGAGAGTGTTCTACTGAGGGTGTGACAGTGAGTGTGTTACACGGTTAGTGTTACACTGAGTGTGTTATACTAAGGGCATTACAGTGATCTCTGAGAGTGTTACGGTGAGTGTGTTACTTTGATAGTGTGACATTGTGAGTGTTGAATTGAGGGTATTGTACTGAGAGCATTTAAAGTGTTACGCTGAGGGTATTAGACTGAGAGTGTTATATTGAGAGTGATAGGTGATATGGTTTTGTGCAGGAAAAGTCATGCCTTATCAACTTAAATAGAATTCTTTGAGGAAGTGACAAAGTTGATTGTTGAGGGAAGGGTTGTAGATGTCATATACATGGACTGCAGTAAGGTGTTTGAGAAAGTTCCCCACGGTAGGCTGTGGGGAAGGTGAAGTCGCATGGGGTCCAGGGTGTACTAGCTAGATGGATAGAAAACTGTCTGGGCAACTGGAGACAGAGAGGAGAGGTGGAAGGGAGTTTCTCAAAATGGAGAACTGTGACCAGTGGTGTTCCACAGGGATCTGTGCTGGGACCACTGTTGTTTGTGGTATTCATAAATGATCTGGAGGAAGGTATAGGTGGTCTGAATAGCAAGTTTGCAGATGACACTAAAATTGGTGGAGTAGCAGATAGCGAAGGGGACTGTCAGAGAATGCAGCAGAATATAGATAGATTGGAGAGGTGGGCAGAGAAATGACAGATGGAGTTCAATCTGGGTAAATGCGAGGTGATGCATTTTGGAATATTCAATTCAAGAGTGAACTATATAATAAATGGAAAAGTCCTGGGGAAAATTGATGTACAGAGATATCTGGGTGTTCAGGTCCATTATACCCTGAAGGTGGCAACATAGCTCTATAGATTGGCCAAGAAGGCATACAGCATGCTTTCCTTCATCAGACGGGGTATTGAGTACAAGAGTTGGCAGGTCATGTTACAGTTGTATAGGGCTTTGGTTCGGCCACGTTTGGAATACTGTGTACAGTTCTGATCGCTACATCACCAAAAGGATGTGAATGCTTTGGAGAAGGTGCAGAGGAGGTTCACCAGGATGTTGCCTGGTATGGCGGGTGCTAGTTATGAAGAGAGGTTGAGCAGATTAGGATTATTTTCATTAGAAAGATGGAAATTGAGGTGGGCCCTGATTGAGATCTACAAAATCATGAGAGGTATAGACAGGGTGGATAGCAAGAAGTTTTTTTCCCAGAGTGGGGGATTCACTTACTAGGAGTCATGAGTTCAAAGTGAGAGGGGAAAACTTTAGGGGAGATATGCATGGAAAGTTCTTTATGCAGAGGGTGCTGGGTGCCTGGAATGCATTGCCAGTGGAGGTGGTAGAGGCGGGCATGATAGTGTCATTTAAGATGTATCCAGACAGATACATGAATGGGCAGGGAGCAGAGGGATACAGATCCTTAGAAAATAGGCGACAGGTTTAGATAGAGGGTCTGGATCAGCACAGGCTTGGAGGGCCGAAGGGTCTGTTCCTGTGCTGTCATGTTCTTTGTTCTTTGTCTTATACTGAGTGTGTGACCCTAATGATGTTACATAGAGAGTATTAATCTGAGTGTGTTTTCCAAGGAATGTTGCACTGATATTGTCCCACTGAGTGTGTTACAGTGCGACTGCTACACTGTGGGTGTCACATTGAGAGTGTTACAGTTAGTGTCTTACACTTAGAATGTTACACTGCAAGTGTTACACTGGGAGTGTTACATTGAGAATGTTACACTGAGTGTATTACACTGAGGATGTTATATTGAGAGTGTTACATTGAGAGTGTTAGGCTGAAAGTATTACTCTGTGAGTGTTTAAAATGTCTTACACTGAGAGTGTGATATACTGAGGTTGTTATGCTGAGTGTATTAGACTGAGGGTGTGACACTGAGAGTGTTACAATGAGACTGTTACACTGAGGGTGTGACACTGACAGTGCGGCACTGGAGTGTTACACTGAGGATATAGAGTATGGGTATTACAATGAGAGGTTTATAGTGAATGTGTTACATTGTGAGTATTACACTGACAGTGTTATGCTGAGGGTGTTAACGCTGAGAATGTAACACTTAGTGAGTCAAGTGAGGATGTTACACTAATGGTGTTGCAATTATAGTGTTGCAGTGAGTGTGCTACAGAGAGAGAGTTACACAGAGAGCGTCACACTGAGGGTGTCACACTGAGTGTGTAACAGTGAGTGTGTTATGCTGAGATTGTTATAACAAGTGAGTTACAGTGAGTGTGTTTCACTGAGGGTGTTACACCAGTGTGTTACAATGAGCATGTTACACTGAGGCTGTTACACTGAGTGTGTTACACTGAAAAGTTTATACTGAGTGTGTTACAACGAGTGTGTACTGTGAGTCTGCTATAATGAGCTGTTACACTGAGTACTACAGTGAGTGTGCTATGCTGAGGGTGTCACATGGAGAGTGTTACACTGAGGCTGTTACACTGAGGATCTCATGCAGAGGATGTTACAGTATGAGTGTGACAGTGAGTGTGTTACACTGAAGATGTTATACTGAGGGCATCACAGTGAGTGTCTTACACTGAACATGTTACAGTGAAAATATTACACTGAATGTGACAGTGAGAGTGTTACACTGATAGTGTTACAGTGAGAGTGTTACGGTGAGTGTGTTATACCAAGGCTATTACACTGATGGTGTGACAGTGAGGATGTTACACTGATAGTGTTCCCCTGAGTGTGTTACATTGAGTGTGTTACACTGAGTGTGTTACACTGAGTGCATTACTGTGAGTGTGTTACATTGAAGTTGTTATATTGAAAGTGTTACACTGGGAGTATTACAGTGGGATTGTTACATTGAGAGAGGCTGTTACACTGAGGCTGTTACACTGAGGCTTTTTTTTATAGCAATATTTTTATTAAAAAACTTCTTCAAATCTTTTCAAAACAACTATATAAAAACAATCCCAAAATACAAAAAAGATCGAGGTAGTACAACAATGTCATATCACAACGCTATTATTGATAAACTGCCTACTATTCTACCAGAACAAACCTATCGACTTAAACTAAACTGCAATCGAATTAAATAAAAAAAATTAATTAAGCAGAATTCAAATTATCTTAAATTATATCACATTACTTCATTCTATTTCACTCAACGCACCTCCACTAAAACTCTCGCCCCTGGGAGAACCAGTCATTGTACCTGTATTATTTTTTTCCCCCAACCTCCCCCTCCTAGGGCTCCATTGATGCTCAAACTGATCCCCACAGCTATATCACAGCCCTAATTAATATTGCCAATAAATCTGTGTCAATATAATTGAGAAAGAGCCGCCATGTCTTATAAAACTACTCCATTTTGTGGTGCACCATATTTGTGAGGTAGTCTTGGGGAAGTATGTTCCATCACCAGCCTGCACCACCTCATTAGACCTAGGGCTTTTTCTAACGTCCAATTCATTGAAATGTTCTTCCTCGCACAATGGGTAAGAACGTTACACAATCTCTTCCTGTGTTCCCCCAGAGAGGACAAATTTGGCAACCCCAGAAGAAGAAATACCGGGTCCACTCTGACTTCAATTCCCAGGATTTCCTTCAGCTTCCTTAATATGGCACTCCAGTATCTCTGGATCTTGCAACATGACCAGTAGCAGTGTGTAAGAGTGCCTATACTAATTTTACACTTGGGACACTCTGGAGAGGCTCCTCTCTTGAACTTAGCTAGCCTCTCTGGTGCCATATGAGCCCTATGTAAAATCTGCAATTGTATGGCTTGCGCTTTGTTACAGATTGAGATTTTCTTTACATTTTCCCAGATATTTTCCCATGTTTCCAGTGAAATATCCTCTTCTAGTTCACGATCCCAAGTCCTACAGAGTCTCTCCATATCTCCTAAGGCACATCCCTTCTGTAAATAATACAAAGTACTAACTGAAAGAGAGCCCATGTACTCTTTTCTCCACGTCTGACTTGTAAGGCTGTTACATTGAGAATGTTACAGTGAGTGTGTTACACTCCAAATGTTACAATGAGATTGAGTTGTGTTTAGTGTGTTATACTGAGTGTGTTAACCTGAGTGTGTTACAGTGAGTATGTTACACTGATAGTGTTACACCATGAGTAGCTTAGACTGAAAGTGTTACAGGGAGAGCGTTCCAGTCAGAGTGTTATACTGAGGGTTTTACACTAATAGTGTTACAGTGACAGTGTTACATTGAGTGTGTTACACTGAAGGTGTTACATTGAGAGTGTTACAGTGAGTGTGTTACTGTGAGTGTGCTGCATGGGGAATGTCACACTGTATTGTTAGAATACAGTGTTAGGGTGTTATCACGAGTAGCCTAGACTGAGAACATTAGAGGGACAGTGTTACACTGAGGGCGTTATACTGAGAGTTGTACAATGAGAGTGTTACAATGATGGTGTTACACTTGGAGTGTTACACAGAGGGTTTTAACCTGACAGTGTTATAGTGAGAGTAGTACATTAAGTGTGTTACAGTGAGGGTGTTACAGTCACAATGTTACAGTGAGTGTGTTACATTAAGAGTGTTGCACTAAGAGTTTTCAGTGAGAGTGTTACACAGAGAGTGTAACACCGAGAATTTTACAGTGAGAGTTTTACACTGATTTTATTGTTCTGAGACCGTGATGAAGGGCAAATGCCCGAAACATCAATTCTCCTGCTCTCGGATGCTGCCTGACCTGCTGTGCTTTTCCAGCACCACACTCTCGACTGCGATCTCCAGCATCTGCAGTCCTTACTTTCTCCTGAGAGTGTAATGTGGAGAGTGTTACACTGAGGGTGCTATAATGAGTGTGTTATGTTGAGAGTATTATAGTGACTGTGTTACTCTGGGAGTGTTACAGTGATAGTGTTATGGTGAATGCATTACACTGAGCGTGTTACAGAGAGTGTATTACACTGAGGGTGTCACACTGAGTGTGTTATATTGAGAGTGTAATACTGAGAGGTTTTCAGTGAAAGTGTTACACCGAGAATGTTGCAGTGAACATATTACACTGAGAGTGTTACAGGAAGAGTGTTCCACTGAGAGTCTTGCACTGAGGGTGTTACACTGAAGGTGTTACAGTGAGGGTCTTGCTCTGAGAGTGTTACACTGATGATGTTATGCTGAGAGTTTCACTGAGAGTGTTACAGTGAGAGTTTTACACTGAGGGTATTATACTGAGAAAGTTACAATTTGAGTGTTACACTGAGAATGCTACACTGAGAATGTTACAGCGAGTGTGTTACATTGAGGATATTTGTTGGTGGTAAGTTTAAGATTTTCACTATTTTTTTTGAGGATTTTTCAGGATATTGCATTTAGGAGATTGTAATACCTTGCAAATATTACATTAAATGTATTAGAACAGATTTAAGTTAAAAATCAGACAAGTTATTGTCCCAACAGGTTTATTTGACACTATAGGCTTTTGTAAAGCTGTTCCTTTGTTCATTACAACAGTTTGACCAAAGTATTATATTAGAGGGATTAATAGCTGTGGACATGCTTTATAGGTCTGTGGGGAAATCACAATGGCTCAGTAGTTTGCAATGCTGCCTCACAGCGCCAGGGATCTGTCTGTGTGGAGTTTACATGTTCTCCCCCGTGTCTGTGTGGGTTTCCTCCGGGTGCTCCGGTTTCCTCCCACAGTCCAAAGATGTGCAGGTTAGGGGGGATTGGCCATGCTAAATTGCCCATCGTGGTCAGAGATGTGTAGGTTAGGTGCATTAGTCATGGATAAATGTAGAGCATAGGGGAATGGGTCTGGGTGGGTTACTCTTCGGAGGCTTGGTGTGCACTTGTTGGCCAAGGTTTTTATTCATTTGTGGGACTTGGGGCGTCACTGGCTGGCCAGCCAGCATTAATAGCCTGTTTTCACACTGTAATTACGGTGATATGACTTGCTGGTGAATAGGCAGATAGATGTGCAGAGTCAGGGTTCTGGGAAAGGGGATAGCATTATCCTGGTGGCTGACGTTTGAGTGAGTAGCCATCAATCCCACAGTCCCCCACTTCCTTTGGCTGAATCCTTTACCGAGGGTTTTCACAAACTCAACTGATCCTTGCTTCACTGTCCCTCCACATCTCGATATCTATCCCCGACACTGCTGTCTACTGGGGCCTGAGTCATGGTCAGTCCTCCTAGCAACCTCCCTACATTAGTGAGCAACAATAGCTTGAGAATTAAATGACACCCCTAGCCCCATTAACACCCCGACATGTAATTACCAAACACACATTGTTAATGTTGTTACAAAGATTTAGTGTGCTAACTTTATAAGGTGCAGCAATGATATTGATGTGAGTGCTGGTCTTAGCCTTCGTTCCAGTAGGTTTTATGTTTATTAAATCTCAGCCAAGTTGAGAGATTGTATTATTTCTACATCAAGCAAACATGTGTAATTGACCGTGTCTATATAACAAGGTTTGTGGATTGTACAATTTGTTAAACACTCTCACAATGCAATACTTCAATTTCCAGTTACACATCACATCTGATCACATCCTCATCACTTCCTGAGCACTTACCTCTGATCAGTTGTCGTTCCAATGACATCCCTTTGATTCTGTGGTTAACTGGCTAGAGGAATTAGATTAGATTACATTACAGTGTGGAAACAGGCCCTTCGGCCCAACAAGTCCACACCGACCCGCCAAAGCGCAACCCACCCATACCCCTACATTTACCCCTTACCTAACACTACGGGCAATTTAGCATGGCCAATTCACCTGACCTGCACATCTTTGGACTGTGGGAGGAAACCCACACAGACACGGGGAGAATGTGCAAACTCCACACAGTCAGGCGCCTGAGGCAGGAATTGAACCCGGGTCTCTGGCGCTGTGAGGCAGCAGTGCTAACCACTGTGCCACCGTGCCACCCATAAATGTTGATTGCACACTTCACAACCTTAGGATGTCTCAAAGTGCTTCACAGCTGATGAAATAGTTTTGTTTTAAAAACTACCATCGCAGTGTAGAAAACGTGACAAACAAACCTCACAAATGCGAAACCTTGCAAAGAGCAATGAGATCATGGCCAAATCATCTGTTTTGTTGGTGAACTACCAGTTTCTCAGAGAGAGAGAGAGAGCAGATGGGACCTTGCTTAAAGTGACATCTAACAGGTGGAGCTCCTGACAATGCAGCACTCCCTCAGTGCCAGCCCTGATGCAGCCTTTGAGTTCTGAAACCTCAATGTGAGTTGCACTGAGCTGACACTGATGGGTTTTGACTGGGTCACTGCCCAAATTATCGTTCAATGATCTTCCACAAGTTCTACTGCTGGAACCCCAGTGGTGAGGGCAAGCTGGACATTGATAAATTCATTTGCTGAATCCACTTTCCCATCCCCCGATTGATAGGAGTGGTTTCCCTGAGCTCACCTCAGTAACTGAACCCTTCCATTTGTAAGGGAACATTGCCCTGAAATGTCCACGGTAATGCTGCAGCTTCACCAGCAACACAGAGAAGTTGAGAACTCCCACAATGAGATTGACCTATAAGCTCACCGTTCAGAGTAATAGTTGCTTGCCCAGGTCTCTGACTGAGTCCTAGAGTCTTACAGTACAGACCCTTCGGTCTAATCCATCCACGTCTAACAGAATCCCAAAATAATCTAGTCCCACCTGCCTGCTCCTGGCCCATACGCCTCCAAACCTTTCCTATTCATGTGCTTACCTCAGTGTCTTTTAAACATTGTGACCATCCACCACTTCCTCAGGAAGTTCATTCCACACACAAACCATCCTTTGTGTAAAATAAAATTGCCCTTCATGTTTTTTTTAAAATCTCTCTCCTTAGAAATGTGCCCCCTGGTCTTGAAATCCCACATCTCAAGGAAAAGACAACTACCATTAACCCAATCGAGGCTGATAGACAGCTACTTCCTTCCTAATCTTGAAATTAGTCTGATCATATGTAGATGAGGGCTGCACTCTCACACTGACTAATCCAATGGCGCATCATATAGAGTGGCCCAACCAGTGGGATGTAAGACATTGCATGGCAGATAAAGTGATTTATAACTGATGCCCACACCTTACTGCTTCAACACAACAGTCTAAGGTTCCTCCTCATTGTCCCTTCGCTCCCTTCCTCCATCAGACGGCTCCTCTACTTCCATACCATACTCCCACATTCCTGATATGACCCCCTTCTCTTCCTTCTCTCTTCCCCAACCGCACCATTAGTTTTTCACCACAACTCACACCGCGTCTTTCTCGCACTCGGCTTCCCATCCGACCTCTCACCTATTGTCCTCCCCTTCTCCACTTCCCAATCACGTGCTCCTCCATTGCCTGGCCTCCCCTCACACTTTCTTCCGTCAGCCTCACCCTCCCCATTTCCTTCCTGTGCTGCTGTTGTTCACAGTCTCCTCCCCTTCTCCCATTTCACCATCTTCACCCCATTTCTCGGGTAATAAGACAGCACAAGTAACTGAAGTGATAGTAGAGGAACACTTTGGGTGGGAAGAATTGTCGGCTCCTTGTGGAAATATTTGTATAATCAATAATGACGGGTAAGGTGCCTGAGTGGCTAATGTTGCACCTTTGTTTGTGAAGGGATACAAGGAGAAGCCTGGGAACGACAGGCCTGCGAGTCTGACTTCAGTGATGTTTAAGTTAATCGAGGTGATTCTGAAGGATAGGATTTATATTTTAAAAAATGGGCAGCATGGTGGCACAGTGGTTAGCACTGCTGCCTCACAGCACCAGAGATCCAGGTTCGATTCCTGCCTCAGGCGACTGTCTGTGAGGAGTTTGCACATTCTCCCCGTGTCTGCGTGGGTTTCCTCCGGTTTCCTCCCACAGTCCAAAAATGTGCAGGTCAGGTGAATTGGCCATGCTAAATTGCCTGTAGTGTTAGGTGAAGGGGTAAATGTAGGGGAATGGGTCTGGGTTGGTTGCTCTTTGGAGGGTCAGTGTGGACTTGTTGGGCTGAAGGGCCTGTTTCCACACTGTAAGCAATCTAATCTAATTTCCATCCCTCTCCTCCTCCAACACTTGCTACTTTTTCACAATCTTCCAAGACTGTCTTGATTCAAGAATTGGGGCACTGAATGGGAAAAAATATCTGCTCTCAGGCAAAATGTGATTTGGTCAGAAATCAGCTAATCAAAGAAGCATGGAGGTACACAGCGCAGAAACAAGCCCAACGCATCCATGCTGACCAAGTTTTCTGGTTGTATCTTCAGTAATCTCTCTGGAATCTAAATCACCTCTCTTGTGTCTTTTCAAAGTGCTCCTCAAAACTCCAACCGAGATATTAATCGCCTCTCCTAACATATGACATGGACTGCTGTCAGCTTTTGTTTTATAATCTGCCTGGGACCCAGGATGGGATTTTTCATCAGTTTGATGGGATTTTTCATCAGGTACTATATAAATGTAGGCTGTTGTTGCAAGTGCCAAATCCCAGCCATGGACAAACACACAAATCAGGAACAGAAATAAAGCTCAGACGTTAGGATCTAATGAAGGCAATCAAAGTCTGAGGAGTTAACAAATCTGACCGATAAGGGAATGTCTATAGATGCTGCTTCCATGGACTTTCGGAAAACATTTGATCAGGTTCCACATGAGAGACTATTGGAAAAATGTTTGGGATGTAGGCGGAATAGAAAGGAACCTTCATTCATTTTGAAGAAGTTGTTCAATGAAATGAAAAAAGGAAATTTGTGTAGAAGGTCAAAGAGATTTTGGTTACATCATTAGAGCTGACAGTAGGTGGAGTTATTGCAACGAAACATCAATGTAAGATATGAGAGAGGGGGTTGTGGAGAGTTTGTTCATCATTGCAGGAAAGCGGTGGTGCTTTACCAATGATATAGCATTTTGGTCGAAAGAGGGCCTTGGTTAGTGTTGTAGAACAGAGGGACCTGGGCATTCAGGTTCATGATTCTTTGACATTTGCGCCACAAGGTGGTTAGGAACAGGGAAGTCATGTTCAGATTGTGCAGGATGTTGGAGGGGCCTCTTCTGGGGTACTGTGTCCAATTCTGTTTGGCCACTTACAGGAAGGACATTGTTAAGCTGGAAAGGGTTCAGAGAAGATTTACAGAGATGGAAGGTTTGAGTTTCTAATGAGTGGTTGGAATAGGCTGGGACTTTTGTTACTGAAGTGTAGGAGGTTGATGGGTGACCTTCAAGAGGTTTTTAAAATCATGAGGGGCATAAATAAGGTGAATGGCAGGTTTTGTATTCCCTGGGGTGGGAGGATTCAAGACTTGGGGCATACTTTTAAAGTCAGAGGAGAAAGATTTAAAAAGGACATGAGGGGAATTTTATTTTTACACAGAGTGTGTGGAATGTGTGGAATGAACTTCCAGAGGAAGTGATGGAGTATGGGTACAGTTACAACATTTAAAAGACATTTGGATAAGTCCATGAATAGGAAATGTTTGGTGGGATATGGGCAAAGCACAGGCAGGTGGGACTAGTTTAGTTTGGGATTATGGTCGGCATGGACTGGTTGGGCTGAAGGGTCCAATTTCATGCTGTACGACTCTGGGGTTACATTAACTTAGGATATTTATTGGCATGGATGAGTTAGAATGAAGGGACTGTTTCCACATTGTACAGCTCTATGACTCTATGCTATGAAAGTATAGATGCGTACTATACTTTAAGAGAGGGTGAAAGCTGTCAAGGACTTAACAAGCACAATGTGTGCTGACCAATTTAAAAATGTAACATTTGGCTGTGAAACAAATAGCTGGAGCTGTGTTGCCTTGGTACACAACAAATTCGAATTTGGCCAATCAGTTTAAATTATGCCCCAAGATACCAAAATCCAATCGAATTAGATTTTAAGGTTTTGATGACATCAAACCAATGAGACAGTCTGATGTTTTGGGATATATAAAATCAGGCATTTGGAACAATTACCCAGCACCAACAGACTGTACCCGCAGAATCGCTCTCTGAAAGGTAACTTTTCATGTGAAATCTGTGAAGCAGAAGACTGAAGAAAAGAAGACAGGAAAATACAGAGAAAAATACAGAGGAAAATTGACACAGCTGACTGGTTTTGAAATTTGAATCTTTTGTAAAACATAATCAGTATATTGTTCTAGAGTGGGAGGTAGATAAATTGATTAGACCAAGGACGTTTACAGTGTAGATAGTTGTTGTTAACTTTTTTTTAAACTTGAAGTTAAAGAATAAATTGTTAATTTTTTTTCTTTAAATAGTGGGATTTAGTAGTTCCTTGTTGCTCATACTTTAACAGATGATGAGACTAAGTGAGCTTTTCTGTGTGTCTGGTTTAAATTAGCAGAAGGGTTTACCCTGTGTCATAACAACTATGCTATACTGTGATCCATATGGGTATACGCAGTTACACATGTCATGTCACGCTATTACAGGGAGGGAAAAGGAATAGATGTGGTTAGGGTTGGATCACACCAACATCCACCAGCTCCTATATGCTACAGCTGTATCACATTGTCTGCCCAGACACCACCGTTCTGTTAAATTAATTAGTTTGGATGCTAAATATTTTAAAAGTTAATTTCTTAACTGTACCCTTCAGCTGCAGAAATAACCTCTTGATTTAAACTCTTTGGCCAATCAAAGGAGAGTCTGAAGAGATTCCTCCCATTCAAATACCTGTTTGCCATCACAGTTTGGTTTTGACAAGACAGAAACAGGTTGTAGGGTCTCTCTGCCCTCACTTGTTTTTCCATCCCATTGTGATGTCCTTCTCATACAGGCGTGTCCTTCTCCTCATGAAGCTGCTGTCCCCACTCTCTATATGGTGCATTCTTTAACAACATCGTGACTGATAGCAGTTTGGATTCACCTTTCTGATGTGAATCTGACCAATATAGGTTCCTCCTTGCCATGAACCCCCAGACATTTCCCTGTTTTATTGCAGACTTTAGGCATAGAAACACATGTCAGCCAATCACCTAAACGTTCAACTGTTCAAATGTCCCTAAATGTGATCTCCTTTTCAATTGACCTTGTGCTGTTTTGATCCCCTTATTTGAGGAAAGATGTACTGGCATTGGAGGCATTTCAGAGGAGGTTCACTAGATTGATCCCAGAGATGAGGGCTTTGTTGTATGAAGAGAGATTGAACAGTTTAGGGCCTAGACTCTCTAGAATTTAGAAGAATGAGGGGAGATCAAATGGAGGTGTCTAAGATGATAAAAGGTGTGGGTAAAATAGACGTGGAGCAGAAGCTTCTTCTTGTGGGGCATTATGGGACGAGAGATCGTAGTGTTAGGATAAGGGATAGCAAATTTAAAACAAAGTTGAGGAGAAACTGCTTCTGTGGAACTGGCTACCTCAAAGTGCGGTGGATGCTGGGACAGCGAGTAAATTTAAGGAGGAGTTAGACAGATTTTTAATTGGTAATGGGTTGAAGGGATATGGGGAGAAGGCAGGAAGATGGGGGTGAGGAGCACATCAGCCATGATCGAATAGTGGGGAGACTCAAAGGGCCGAGTGGCCTAATTCTGCTCCTTTGTCTTCTGAACGTATGAGGTGATGGGCCAGTGCTTCATAGTGCTCCACCTGGTGGTGGTATTGCCACCACTGCAGCCAGCAGCAATTAGATGGCCAAGATAATGGGCTGGATAGAGGTGATCCATACAGAATGGTTACAGCCAGCACAATGCAGACAAGAGGAAGATTCAAGGCAGATAAGTCTCTGGGAAGAAGTGGACACTGATGAACCAAAGAGTGGCTGAAGGAGAGAGATCATAGACATGTGGTGGACACCAAAGATTAAGTTAAAAATGACACAATACCAGGTTATAGTCCAACAGGTTTAATTGGAAGCACATTAGCTTTCGGAGTGCTGCTCCTTCATCAGGTGATTGTGGACTAAACCTGTTGGACTATAACCTGGTGTTGAGTCATTTTTAACTTTATACATCCCAGTCCAACACCGGCATCTCCAAATCATGACCAAAGATTAAAGATTGGTCAGACAGATTCCAGGCATATACATTTCCAGTCAGAGTCTTAATCCAGCTCGCCTATCACAAAACTCCAACCCATTGATTACATTCTCTCTTGCGTGCTCTCTCTCTCTGTTTTGTATCACACATCAAAGAAAGTACAATATTTTGGTTAAGTCATTGGAGTTGAGAGTAGAAAGAGGCAGTTATTGCAACAAAAGGTTGATTTAAAATATAAGAGAGGAGGTGATGGTGAGTTTGTTGAAAATGTAAGAAGGCAGTGGTGCTTTACCAACGATACTGCATTTTGGTAAAACAAGCAAGGGCAGGAATTTGTCGAATATCACACACCCGTTCCCATCCAATTATCTTTTAACACGTAATCATTGTCTGTTTCATAGCTGCATTTCACCTCAGGCAGCCTTGCCAAACTATTGCTAGCTAATAATAATAAATCCCCATTTTAACCTTTTTAAAAAGTAAATTAATGTATAGAATAAGAATGAAAAACAAACAAGACAAACAATGCAAAATGACGTGCAGGATGACAACATATATTCTCATTACTTTTAATGCACGTTAGAGTTCCAAACAGTTTTTTTCCCATAATTTGTTCTTTCCTTCACTGTATGGTCAGATAGCTATTTGCTGTTATCCCCAATTTGGCAATTTCGCCATTCTCCTACATCTGTTTTCAAACTGTAATATTGATCCTCAAACTTTTCTCATTCACATGTTTTGTCAATATATGTCATCGCAGCGTGACATATTAATGTTGCACTTAAGGCCCTGCAGCTGAATCCTTTTTGAGAATCACTTTCCAGGTTATGAGCCCAGATAGCTCAGTCAGTAGCACATCAGACTTTTAATCAAAGGTCCCAGGGTTCAAGCTCCTGCTTGGGTATAGCCCTTAAAATTCTGCGTGACATGGGCAAATGGACCCAAATGGCCTGTTTCCACACTACAGGTCTCTATTTTCACCCAGAAAAATGCCATTTCTACCACCTGAACAAGAATGAGAGTTTCTGATGCTAAAGTACTTTTACCTATTCTCCTGTTCTGTTTAGTTTCCCAAGCTAAAGGGCAACATTTACCTTCCTTTCCCACAGGAAAAACCTTTCTGCACTCAAAAACCCATCAGAGAGATTTGTATAAAAAGCCCCACTAAAACCAGCCTGTGTTCAGTACCTGGCATCTTCCAGTGATTGAAATTTCAAACCATCATGCTAAATTGCCCCTAGTGTCCAGGGATGTGTAGGTTAGGTGCATTAGCCATTGGAAATGCAGGGTTACAGGGATAGGATAGGGGGATGTGTCTGGTTGGGATACTGTTCGGAGGGTTGGTGTGGACTTGTTAGGCCAAATGGCCTGTTTCCATACTGTAGGGAATCTATGATGATAATGCCTCATTTAAATTTTTTTTAAAATGTTTATTCAACCAAATAATATGTTAGACCTTGGGAGTTTCCCAGTTGTACACAACCCTAATAATTCAAAACTAGCATCTGACCTTGTATCTAAACCCAGCCAAACCCAGCTACCCAGTTAGACTCTACACTATGAGAAAGTGAGGACTGCAGATGCTGCGCTTTTCCAGCAACACATTTTTAAGCTCTAGACTCTACACTACCTCTATTTAAGGTTTAGTAGCTGCTGCATCTTCTTGCGCGGCCCTACTTTTGACTAATTGCAACAGAGTTAACACTTTCTAAATAAGATTTCTGATGCAAAGCAACACTTATTCATTTTCATCATTTCCTATCCAATGCGCCTATGCGCCCTGAAAGCCTGACACCTAATTTTGAACAAAAACAGAAGTTGCTGGAAAAGCTCAGCAGGTCTGAAATCATTCCAGGGCCGGTGACCCTTCCTCAGAACTGGACCTGAAACATTAACTCTGATTTCTCTTCACAGATGCTACCAGACCTGTTGAGCTTTTCCAGCAATTTCTGTTTTTGTTTCTGATTTGCAACATCTGCAGTTCTATCGGTCCGAATTTTGAATTCTGATTTCAGTTCATGCATGACAATGCTTTCAAATTCACTGCTACCGACCCCCAAAATTAAAATCATCCACATGCATCATAAAGATGTCTGCAAGTTGCCTCCCCGTGATGCTGTCAAAATCACACAGGGGTTTGCATTCAAAAAGGATTATGTGCCATTAAAGGAATACGTAATGAATGGTTCGAGGTCAGCCAGGTAGACCTCTTAGGACACGAGTTCCTGTTTTGGCCAGTTAGTCTGGTTCCGATCAGGGAGCCCTGGCTGACAGATATAAACAGGAGCGTCAGGGTTCTGTTCATTGTAGCAGTCAGCTCTGAGCTAGCTGTGACAGTGTCATGTGCTTTGCATGTGTGCATAAAGGGTGACTGGGTGACGTGATACCAGCCTTCGTTGGGTCATTTCAATTTTGCTCCTTTCCTCCTTTTGCCTTCCCATTACCCAGTGCCTCTGAATTTCGAGGTCGACTCCATTAAAACCACAAGCTTTTTGCAAAACCAAAACGAACAGCAGGTGGAATTTGTCTTGGTGTTTGCGTAAATTCAATGTTGTTAATAAATCGGACCCCCCTTTAAATGTGGAGCTGACAGTCTGTAGAACACAAAATAGCTCACTGGCTCTGCCTGACGTGGCTCACCCATCCTCCAATGCATCACCATCCTCAATGACTGCAGTTTTAACTCTGTCAGACTGGTCACATCCTGTTGCATGTCAGTGAGTGTATTCAGGGCAACTCTCAGTGCAAACTCTCAAGACTGGAATTTAGCTCAGACAATCCTGACCTGAACTGAATGCAATTATTTAAGTCTTAAAGTATAAACAAACCATTGAAACTAGCCTTGGGTTGCGTCCAACTTTAGCAATTTGAGATATATTATTCATCCATGCTGAGTCCAAAGAGAGTGAGAATTTAGATAAATCTCTAACAGCAAAATGATCTGGACCCGTTTAAGTGGCAATTGATTTGAAGCCATTTATTCATTGGATGTGAGTCTCGTTGGCTCAGCCAGCATTTACTGCCCATCAGTATTTATCCAGAGGACATCACATGTAGGCCAGACCAGGTAAGAACAGCAGATTTCCTTCTCTAAGAGGGGATTGGTGGATCACGTTGGGCTTTTAATGATGGTTAAACAGTCACCATAAGGCTGTCCCTTTACTTTAGATTTTTATTGAATTCAAATTGCACCATTTACCATGCTGGGATTCAAACCCAGGTCCTCAGACTTTGGGGTTCTGGGATAGGCAGCTCAATGACATCATCATAATGCCACCACCTTTCTCACATTGAAAAGTGGGAAAGGAATCTTGGTTAACTTGGTTATAGTCCAACAGGTTTAATTGGAAGCACTAGCTTTCAGAGCGCCGCTCTTTCATCAGGTGGTTGTGGAGTACACAATATAGCTATAGGCTATAAATTCTGTGTCTTACAATCATGTACTCCACAACCACCTGATGAAGGAGCAGCGCTTCGAAAGCTAGTGCTTCCAATTAAACCTGTTGGACTATAACTTGGGGTTGTGTGATTTTTAACTTTGGACACCCCAGTCCAACACCGGCATCTCCAAATCTTGGTTAACTTGGTTATCTTAGGGGATAGTGTCCTTATGTTTATGATCTTCATTTCCATTTTCTTGGACAATCGTCACGTTGGCGTTTAGTCTCTCCTGTCTTCCACCCTCTGATAGATTTGATTTTTTAGCCCTTTGCTGAAAACAGATTAGAATGCCAACTTCTCACTCTGAGGATAAGGAGACTGGCTTGAAACATGATCTCTGTTTCTCTCTCCACAGATGCTGTCAGACCTGCTGAATGTTTGCAGCAATGTTAGAATAGTTCCCCTCCTCATGTTGGTTCTCTCATCACTCCATCGCACACCCAGAGTGGAGAACATATCCCTCAGGACTTGGTCAGCTCATTAAAACCACCATTCAGAGCATATTTGTGTTGATGTTTACATCAGTATTACTCCCAAGTGATGTTGAAGCTTTTCTTATTTCAGATCTCCAGCCATGACAAGTGTTTTGCTTCTGTATGATGTTCAGATAGGGAGATCTATTAATCTACAAAGCTGTGGTCTGATATACAATGTTGACTGGACCTCCTTATTTTTATACTGCAACCCCTTTGAAATAAAGGCTCATGTTCCACTGAATTTGGTTGTCAGCATTTTATGTTTCATGCACTAGATCCCCTGAATCTCTCAGGGCTGTCTCTTTCTCTATTAAAGTAATGCTCAACCCCTCCATTTGTCCTGTCAATGTGCATAACCTCGCATTTCCCCCCTTTGCAATTCATCTGCCAAGTTTTTGCCCTTTCGCTTAACCTGTCTATACCCCTCCATAGATTCCTTGTGTCACGTTCACTACTTGCCTTCATGTCTATTTTTACGTTATCAACAATTTTAGATTTGTCACAGTAAATAGAACGATGGTTTTCTTGTTTTCAAGGGAACCTGATGTGCTGGGCATCAGATAGTGGGTCTGGTGGTCGCATTGGGATTCCTATCTATTTATACATAGAGTCATAGAGATGTACAGCACGGAAACAGACCATTTGGTCCAACCCGTCCATGACGACCAGATATCACAACCCAATCTAGTCCCACCTACCAGCACCCGGCCCATATCCCTCCAAACCCTTCCTATTCATATACCCATCCAAATGCCTTTTAAATGTTGCCATTGTACCAGCATACATTTTGTGATGACCTGTGGACTGCCCCCTGTCATCCGAGCCAAAGGATTAATGAGTAAAACAGCAGGCGATCAATGGACGTTACTCAAAAAGAAAGACATTAATATGGTGCAGACCCAGTGTTGAAGAGATACAGTGGGTAGCTTTTATTTCATTTGTTAATGGGAATGTGAGCATTGCTAGCCAGGCTAGCATTTATTGCCCATCCCTAATTACCCAGAGGGCAGTTAAGAGTCAACCACGTTGCTGTGAGTCTGGAGTTACATGGAGGCCAGACCAGGTAAGGATGGCAGTTTCCTTCCCTCAAGGACATTAGTGAACCAGATGGGGTTTCCCAACAATCAGCAAGGACTAGCTTCACGGTCATCATTAGACTCTTAATCTCAGATATTTTTTCTTGAGTTCAAATTCTACTGTCTGCCCTGGCAGGCTTCGAACCCAGGTCCCCAGAGCATTCGACCAGAAAAAAAAACAACCAAAAAAACTGCAGGTGCTGGAAATCTGAACCAGAAACAGAAATTGCTGGAAAAGCTCAGCAGGTCTGGCAGCATCTGTGGAGAGAAATCAGAGTTAACTTTTCGGCTCTACAGTCCCTTCCTCAGAACTGGAGTGGCCCTGAGGAAGGGTCACTGGGCCTGAAACGTTAACTCTGACTTGTCTCCACACACCTGCTGAACCTGCTGAACTTTTCCAGCAATTTCTGTTTTTGTCCTCAGAACATCATCTGGGTCTTGAGATTAACAGTCCAACGGTAATGCCTCTAGGCCATCGCCTCTCCGGACCAGTACCCCAGGTTCAAATCCCAAACAAGGATGTTGTTGGCTGTGGAAGGTGGATTGGCAAACTAGGTGATTGTCAGCCTGTAAGTGCTTCCAGTACACCTGATGACAGAGGTAAGGGCTGGAGAATTTCTCCCTCAGCCACGTTTCAGAAGGCAATGATAAACCACAGCATATACTGGACCAATAAGCATGGACCAATCCAGTGTAGGCTTAATGTCCATCCCTTGGAAACAAGGATAGGACAAATGTCCAACAGTCAGGACTAATTTGAACCCCCAAGTTCTGCTTGTCGAAACAGCAGCAATGGACAGCTAAAGAAGTAACGGTCAAAAAAGAATTACACAACACCAGGTTTATTTGGAAGTACAAGCTTTCAGAGCACTGCTCCTTCATCAGGTAGCTAGTGGGGCAGGAACATAGGATGCAGAATTCATAGTAAAAGATCAAAGTGTCATACAACTGATGCAAAGTGTTGAAGTATTGATACTGCACATCAGTTGTATGACACTTTTATCTTTTACTATGAATTCTGTGTCCTATGATCCTGCTCCACTAGCTACCTAATAAAGGAGCAGCGCTCCAAAAGCTAGTGCTTCCAAATAAACCTGTTGGGCTATAACCTGATGTTGTGTGATTTTTAACTTTGTCCACCCCAGTCCAACATCGGCATCTCCACATCAAAAAGGTACTGGGCAGTGCGCTGGCTCAGTGGTTAGCACTGCTGCCTCACAGCCCCTGGGACCCAGGTTTGATTCCATCCTTGTCTGTGTGGAGTTTGCACATTCTCCCCGTGTCTGCGTGGGTTTCCTCTGGGTGGTCCGGTTTCCTCCCACGGTCCAAAGACATGGATTGGCCGTGCTAAATTGCCCGTAGTGTCCAGGGATGGGCAGACTAGGGGAATCATCCCTGGGAAAATGCAGGGTTACAGGAATAGGGTAGGGAGATGGGTCTGAGTGGGATTTTCTTTGGAGGGTTGGTGTGAACTCAATGGGCCGAGTGCCCTGCTGCCACACTGTAGGGATTCAATGATTAAAAAGAAAGGGTAAGAATGTAAGAAGAACAAGCCCAGAGCCTGGCAAAGATACAAATAATAGCAAAGAAAAAAAGATGGCAAGGTAACTTTAATAGTTTATGAAAAGAAGTTTTATGAGATATTAACAGTATTCACAATTATGCATTGAGCAAAATGAGACTGGTCAGGTGTAATATGTGCCCCTTCAAATCTGATAGCAGTGACAATGTCAATGATAATAAAGACATGGTAGTTACATTAAATAACCACCTTACATCATTGTTTACAGGAGAGGAAGAGGTTAACATATCAAATATTCCAAAGAAAGTGGCATCGAATCAGCGACAGGGATTCAACAAAGATAACATATGCAAAATAGCCGTAATGGAGAAACTAATGGCACTGAAGAGTAACAAATCGCAACTAGATAGTTTCCATCACGGGTTATTGTAGGAAGTAGGTGAGAACATGGTCCAAACTGTAAACCTTGCAAATCCTCTTGATCCAGGAGCCAGATCTTTTTAGATTGAAAAATTGTTCATGCCATTCCTTTGAGTCATACAGGCATAGAGTTGTACAGCACGGAAACAGACCGTTTGGTCCAACCAGCCCATGCTGAGCATAATCCCAAACTAAACTAGTCCCACCTGCCTGCTCCTGGTCCATATCCCTCTAAACCTTTCCTATTCATGTACCAAATGTCTTTTAAACATTGTAACTGTACCCACTTTCACCACTCCCTCAGGAAGTTCATTCCACAGGTGAACTATCCTCTGGGTAAAAACGTTGTCCCTCATTTTTAACTCTCTCTTCTCTCACCCTAAAAATGTGTCCCCTAGTCTTGAAATCCCCCATCCTCGGGAAAAGATAACTGTCATGAACTCTATCTATACCCGTCATTATTTTATAAACATCTGTCAGGTCTCAACCTCCTACACTCCAATGAAAAATGTTCTAGCCTATCCAGCTTTTCTTTGTAATTCAAACCCTCCAAACCCGGCAATGTCCTGGCAAGTCTCTTCTGAACCCTCTCCAGCTTAATAATTGGTTAAGAAAGGTGGATGCATAGGAGAATTGTTAGAGACGATAATAAAGAATAGAGCCACAACCACAAAATCAGTATGATCTCAGAGTGATCCATCAAATAAATATAAATAAATAACTTTGCAGCCCCATAACATTTTCAGATATTAAAATAATCAGCTGTGCAGATTTAAACAAGATAACAGGGTTTATTTATCACACAACTCTTGCTGAAAGCTGCAGCAGCAAAAAGCTTTCCTTTATTGGTCAGAGTACTGAGTACAGGAGTTGGGAGGTCATGTTGCGGCTGTCCAGGTCATTGGTTAGGCCACTGTTGGAATATTGCGTGCAATTCTGGTCTCCTTCCTATTAGAAAGATCTTGTGAAACTTGAAAGGGTTCAGAAAAGATTTACAAGGATGTTGCCAGGGTTGGAGGGTTTGAGCTTTAGGGACAGGCTGAACAGGCTGGGGCTGTTTTCCCTGGAGCGTCGGAGGCTGAGGGGTGACCTTATAGAGGTTTACAAAATTATGAGGGATATGGATAGGATAAATAGACAAAGTCTTTTCCTGGGGTCGGGGAGTCCAGAACTAGACGGTTTAGGGTGAGAGGGGAGAAATATAAAAGAGAGATATAAAAGAGGATGGTACGTGTGTGGAATGAGCTGCCAGAGGAAGTGGTGGAGGCTAGTACGATTGTAACATTTAAGAGGCATCAGGATGGGTATAAAAATAGGAAGGGTTTGGAGGGATAGGGGCCGGGTGCTGGCAGGTGGGATTAGATTAGGTTGGGATATCTGGTCGGCATGGACGGGTTGGACCGAAGGGTCTGTTTCCGTGCTGTACATGTCTGTGACTCTGTGACTCGATGAAATACAGGTACAAAGATTTAAAGTGAATAAGGGTCAAAGTTATGTATGAAGTTGAACATGAGATCAGTGGCATTGTAGGTTTGAAGATTCGGTTTCCAAAGTGAAGAAGTTGGAACTTGAAATTGGTTTCAACATGTGTGAGGCTTCTGTAGTTGACTAGCCTCATTTTCCTCAAAATGTCACTATGAATACTTTTAATATCTCAAACAATTTCTTTTCATAAACCACTTACATTAACTCTTGCTTATTTTTTTTTCTTTGCTATTATTTGTATCTTTGCCAGCTCTGGGCTTGCTCTTACATTCTTGCACTTTCTTTTTAATCATAGAAGCCTTACAGTGCGGCAGCAGGGCCATTCGACCCATTGAGACTTCTGGGTTGATCAGGTGCTGGGAGTAAGTGGAGGCTCACCTGTATGGAACTGCAGGTTATGGCTCAGTACAGCCATCTGGAAAATATACACCGTCCAGACCCTCCCTGTTGAGAAGCCATTGTTGAGATACCTCTCACAAGATGTTTGGATGATTCTGGGCAAAAAATGGACAGACTTTTAAATATTTCAAAGCATTACTGTGTTGCTGAAACTGTTGAAAGCCTGCTTCCTTGCTCAGTATTGGGTTAGCTGGAGCACAGACACATCCATTGTCTTTTCAATGAGATAATTATTTGTTAAAATGTTCTCCATTATTAATTTAGATGGCTCTCAGACTCTCAGGTCCTTGATGAAACAGCAAGGGCTGTTCACACCTCTGGGGAAAGTATTGTCAATGGGTTTCCGTTTACCCTCACAAATATTGAATTTGTAAAAGTCCTATGTGACTCTTCTTGAAGTAAGTTCCTGAAGAAGGGCATGTGCCCGAAACGTCGAATCTTCTGTTCCCTAGATGCTGCCTGACCTGCTGTGCTGTTCCAGCAATAAAGTTTCAGCTTTGAAGTAAGTGCAGTCAAGTTCAAAACAGTTCAATCCACAAGGGAAGTCATGTGACTTCTGGGAGCCATTTTCAGAGATTCCTTGCATCCATTTTAAAGGAATATTAGCTTTTTCTTGGAATATTTTATTTTCTTGGAAAACTTTGGAATATTATAACTGCACTCTCCCTGATGTATTCACATCCTTCCTATAATGTGGCATCCAAATGGTACACAAAATTCTAGTTGAGTTCTCACAAGTGTCTTAACCAAGTTCAAGACCATCCCCTTGCTTTTGTACTCTGTGCCTCCTATTAATAAAGTCCAGGATACTCTCTGCCGGTCATGCCACCCTCATTGAACGGTGCTCCCAGCTCGTACGTTTTTATTATAGAATCATAGAATCAAAGGGACTGGTGGTCTGAGGTGCGTTTGTTTTAATGTGAGAAGTATAATAGGTAAAGCAGATGAACTTAGAATTGGATTTGTGCCTAGGAGTATGATGTTATTGCTATTATTGAGACTTGGTTGAGGGAAGGGCATGATTGGTAACTAGACATCCCAGGATATAGATGCCTAAGGCAGGAGGTTGCCTGGTATGGTAGAAAGATCGTATGAGGAAAGAGTGGTGGACTCTCCCTCATTATGGGCATTTAAGCGGGCATTGGATAGGCATATGGAGGATAGTGGGCTAGTGTAGGTTAGGTGGGCTTGGATCGGCGCAACATCGAGGGCCGAAGGGCCTGTACTGCGCTGTATTCTTCTATGTTCTATGTTCTATGTTCTATGATAGAGAGGGAGGTAAAAGGGGTGGAGGAGTTGCATTACTGGTCAGAGAGGATATCACAGCTGTGCTGAAGAAGGGGACTATGGAGGACTCGAGCAGTGAGGCAATATGGGCAGAGCTCAGAAATAGGAAGGGTGCGGTAACAATGTTGGGACTGTACTACAGGCCTCCCAACAGCGAGCGTGAGACAGAGGGACAATATGTGAACAGATCATGGAAAGATGTAGGAGCAACAAGGTGGTGGTGATAGGAGATTTTAATTTTCCCAACACTGACTGAAATTTACTTAGTGTTCGAGGTCTAAATGGTGCAGAATTTGTAAGAAGCATCCAGGAGGGTTTTCTAGAGCAGTATGTAAATAGTCCAACTTGGGAAGAGGCCATACTGGACCTGATGTTGGGGAATGAGCCTGGCCAGGTGGTTGAAGTTTCAATAGGGAATTACTTTGGGAATAGTGATCACAATTCCGTAAGTTTTAGCATACTCATGGACAAAGACGAGAGTGGTCTGAAAGGAAGAACGCTGAATTGGAGGAAAGCCAACGATACCAAAATTTGGCAGGAGCTTGGGAATGTGGATTGGGAGCAACTGTTTGAAGGTAAATCCACGTTTGATATGTGAGAGGCTTTTAAAGAGAGGTGGATTAGAGTGCAGGAGAGAAAATGAGGGATAGAAATGGCAAGATTAGGGAACCATGGATGACAGGTGAAATTGTGAGACTAGCTGAGAGGAAAAAGGAAGCGTGCATAAGATCCAGGTGACTGAAGACAGACGAAGCTTTGGAAGAATACCGGGAATGTAGGACCAATTGGAAACGAGGAATTTAGAGGGCTAAAAAAGGGGTCATGAGATATCTTTAACAAGCAGGGCTATGGAAAACCCCAAAGCCTTTAATTCATATATAAGGGGCAAGAGGGTAACAAGGGAAAGTGTTGGCCCACTCAAGGACAAAAGAGGAAAGTTATATGTGGTCAGAGAAAATGGGTGTAATTCTTAATGAATAATTTGCATCAGCATTCACCAAGGAGAAGGATATGACAGATGTGGAGTTTAGGGATAGATGTTTGATTACTCTAAGTCAAGTCATCGTAAGGCGGGAGGATGTGTTGTGTATTCTAAAAGGCATTAAGGTGGACAAGTCCCCAGGTCTGGATGGGATCTGTCCCAAGTTACTGAGGGAAGCAAGAGAGGAAATAGCTGGGGCCTTAACAGATATCTTTGCAGCATCCTTGAACACGGGTGAGGTCCCAGAGGACTGGAGAATTGCTAGTGTTGTCTCCTTTCTTAAGAATGGTAGCAGGGATTATCCAGGTAATTATAGACCAGTAAGCCTGATGTCAGTGGTAGGGAAGCTGTTGGAGAAGATACTGAGGGATAGGATCTATTTACATTTGGAAGAAAATGGGCTTATCAGTGATAGATAACTTGGTTTTGTGCAGGGAAGATCATGTCTTACCAACCTAATAGAATCCTTTGAGAAAGTGACAAAGTTGATTGATGAGGGAGGGGCTGTAGATGATATATACAAGGACTTCAGTAAGGCATTTGATAAGGTTCCTCATGGTAGCTGATGGAGAAGGTGAAGTCTCATGGGTTACAGTGTGTATTAGCTAGAATGGACATAGAACTGGCTGGGCAACAGGAGACAGAGAGTAGTAGTGGAAGGGAGTTTCTCAAAATGGAGACCTGTGACCATTGGTGTTCCACAGGGATCTGTGCTGGGACCACTATTGTTTGTGATATTCATTAATGATCTGGAGGAAGGTATAGGTGGTCTGATTAGCAAGTTTGCAGGTGACACTAAGATTGTTGGAGTAGCAGATAGTGAAGGGGAGTGTCAGAGAATACAGCAGAATATAGATAGATTGGAGAGTTGGGCGGAGAAATGGCAGATGGAGTTCAATCTGGGCAAATATGAGGTGATGCTTTTTGAAAGATCCAATTCTAGAGTGAACTATACGGTAAATGGAAACCCCCTGGGGAAAATTGATGTAGAGAGATTTGGGTGTTCAGGTCCATTGTTCCTTGAAGGTGGCAACGCAGTTCAATAGAGTGGTCAAGAAGGCACATGGCATGCTTTCCTTCATTGGATGGGTTATTGAGTACAAGAGTTGACAAGTCATGTTACAGTTGTATAGGACTTTGGTTCAGCCACGTTTGGAATACTGCATACAGTTCTTGTCGCTACATCACCAAAAATGCTTTGGAGAGGGTGTGATGCTTTGGAGAGGGTGCAGACGGAGGTTCACCAGGATGTTGCCCGATATGTAGACTGCTAACTTTGAAGAGAGGTTGAGTAGATTAGGATTATTTTCATTAGAAAAACAGAGGTTGAGGGGGGGACCTGATTGGGATCTACAAAACCTTGCGAGGTATAGACAGGGTGGATAGCAAAAAGCTTTTCCCAGAGTGGGGGACTCAATTACTAGGGGACGTGAGTTCAAAGTGAGAGGGGAAACGTTTAGGGGAGATATGCGTGGAAAGTTCTTTACGGAGACGGTGATGGGTGCCTGGAATGCGTTGCCATGGAGGTGGTAGACGCAAGGACGATAGCGTCATTTAAGATGTATCAAGACCAACACATGAATGGGCAGGGAGCAGAGGGATACAGATCCTTAGAAAATAGGCAACAGGTTTAGATACAGGATCTGGATCGGCGCTGGCTTGGAGGGGCCGAAGGGCCTGTTCCTGTGCTGTCATGTTCATTGTTTGATAATCCCTATAAGGTGGAAGCAGACCATTCAGCATGTCAAGTCCACATCCCATCAAGACTCACTCCCTACCTTATCCCTGTATTCCTGAATTTCCCATGGCTAACCCCCCCCCCACCACCAAATCTGCACGTCTTTGGACTGTGAGAGGAAACCCAGAGGTAACCAACACAGACACAGGGAGAATGTGCAAACTCCACACAGACAGTCACCCGAAGGTGGAATGGAACCCTGGCCCCTCGACCCACCATGCCACCCCACCGTACTGTTCTTTATAATTGTACTTGCTAATTCCTACAGTCTGTCCATGCATTCATGTCAAAATGCATCAACTCATGTTTCTCAGCATTCAACCCCACTTGCCACCAGTCCTCCAACTTGTCTGTGTCTTTTTGGAGTTCTGCACAGGCCTCCTCAGAGTTTACAATGCTTCCCTGTTTGACATCATCTGCTAACTTTAAAATTGACCCCTGCACACCAAGATCTTGATTATTACCATACTTAGGAGAAAGTGAGGACTGCAGATGCTGGAGATCAGAGCTGAAAATGTGTTGCTGGAAAAGCACAGCAGGTCAGGCAGCATCCAAGGAGGAGAATCGACGTTTCGGGCATGAGCCTTTCTTCAAGCAACACATTTTCAGCTATTATCATACATACACATACACGTGCAAATATATAACACATATCTCAGGAAAACATGAAGAACAATTGTGAATCCCACCTCCCCCCAGCAACTACATTAAAGAATCCCTGCAGTGTGGAAACAGGCCATTCTGCCCATCAGATCCACACCACCACTCTGACGAGCGTCCACCCCCTAACCTTATAACCTCACATTGTCATGGCTAATATACCCAACTTGCACAATTTCCCATGGCCAATCCACCTAACCTGCCCATCTTTGGACTGCAGGAGAAAACCGGAGCAAACGCACACAGACACGGGGAAAAACGTCACATAGACAGTCACCCGAGGGTGGAATCGAGCCCGGGTCCCTGGCGCTGTGAGGCAGCAGTGCTAACCACTGAGCCACAATTACATCCCAAATGCTGCCATTATGTTGTGGGAAGCATAATATCGGAGTTAACTGAACTTTTAATGTGTTCAATTAAATCTTATTTATTTACATTTGGTGTGTGAGCAGCTGAGTGTGATGTCAGCCCACACTCTATATTATGGGGGAGAGCTCTGTTGTGGTCTGTGGGATGGTATTGGGCTCGGCACCCTCTCTATACTATATCCAAAACCAGTAGACTGTGGCATGTAATATCCAATCCCTATGTGGATATCGTTAGCTAAACTGAGGGCAAATCATTGACCTGATCTGTTAAGTGCAAGAGCTGCAGGAGACAACGGTTCGGGATAATCTTGAGGATTAGATTAAACGATCCTCAACTATTCGTTGTCATTATTCATGACTTCGATGAAACAGAAAGGCATATGTGCAAATGTGCTGATGACACAAAGATAGGCTGTAAATTGCGTGGACAGAAATATGTAATTACTGAGCAATTGATAGTCGAAGTGAATGGGCAAAACTGTGACAAATGTATTTCAACGTCGGTTAATTTAATGTCATCTAATTTGGAACTCAATAGGATAGGCCAGGGTACTTATTAAATAGTGAAAAACTGGAAACAATGGAGTTCCAAAAAGTCGAGCGGGCTCAGTAGATCATTAAACTGTCAACAACATGTGAATAATTTGGAATTCTTTTCCCTACATGGAATTCAGGTTAGTTGTTCATACTAAAATGAAGATTGATAAACTCCTGTTAAGCAAAGGTTGCACAGGATGTGAGGCAAAGTCAGAGTTTTGGGATTAGGTCATAGTTCAGCCATGAACTATTTGACTGGTGGATTGGACTCGATGGGCTGAATGGCCTCCTCAAATTGCTTTGCTCCTGTGCCTCCTTGCTCTTCCTTATAATACCTATCAGATGGAAATTCATAGAATACGTTAAGGAAGTTACAGCATGATAGCTAAAGGAAATAATTTTGGGATTGGGCAGAGTCAACATTTCAAAGAAAAATGATGTTTGATTAACTAATTAGAGTTCTTTGAGAACGTAGCAAATAATCTGGGTAAAGGGAACCTGTAGATGTGTAATACCTGGATTTGCAAAAGGCATTTTACAAGGTTACTCTGTAAAACAAGAGGATACAGGGGATTTAGCTATCTGGATACAGAATTGGCTGGCCAACAGAAGACAGCGAGTGGTAGTAGAAGGAAAATATTCTGTCTGGAAGTCTGTGGTGAGTGGTGTGCCACAGGGCTCTGTCCTTGGGCCTCTACTGTTTGTAATTTTTATTAATGACTTGGATGAGGGGATTGAAGGATGGGTCAGCAAGTTTGCAGACGACACAAAGGTTGGAGGTGTCGTTGACAGTATAGAGGGCTGTTGTAGGCTGCAGCGGGACATTGACAGGATGCAGAGATGGGCTGAGAGGTGGCAGATGGAGTTCAACCTGGGTAACTGCGAGGTGATACATTTTGGAAGGTCGAATTTGAAAGCTGAGTACAGGATTAAAGACAGGATTCTTGGTAATGTGGAGGAACAGAGGGATCTTGGTGTCCCTTAAAATGGCCACCCAAGTGGACAGGGTTGTTAAGAAAGCATATGGTGTTTTGGCTTTCATTAACAGGGGGATTGAGTTTAAGAGCCGTGAGATCTTGTTGCAGCTCTATAAAACTTTGGTTAGACCGCACTTGGAATACTGGGTCCAGTTCTGGTCGCCCTAACAGAGAATTGTGAGAGCATGGAATGCGTTGCCAGCAGCAGTTGTGGAAGCAAGGTCATTGGGGATATTTAAGAGACTGCTGGACATGCATATGGTCACAGAAATTTGAGGGTGCATACATGAGGATCAGTGGTCGGCACAACATCGTGGGCTGAAGGGCCTGTTCTGTGCTGTACTGTTCTATGTTCTATGTTCTATTTTCCAAGTGTCGGGAGTAACTTATTGACATGGATAATGTTAACAGACAAGTAGGGATTCAGTTGAATGGGTTAAGTTCAGTGTAGTACATTGTAACTAGTGGAGTGTCACAGGGAACAGCACTGGGGATTCAACTATTAACAATCCAGATCAAGGACTCAGATAAAGGAATGAAGGTGTGTTTACTGATAGTATCGGACCAGGTCAAAGTGAATTTGTCAAGAGCAGGTAGGGACCCGCCAAAATTCCAGAGTGAAAAGAATGACAAAATGGAGTATATGGGAAAAATGTGGACTCGTCCACTTTGGCAGGAAGAATCATAGCTCAGTATGTATAGAGATTGCAGAACTCTGTGGTGCAGAGGGATCTGGGTGTCCTGATACATAAATCACAAAGGGTTTGTTTCTAAGTGGGTGTGTGGAATGCACTGCCAGCGGTGGTAGCAGAGTCAGATACATTAGGAACATTTAAGTGACTTTTGGATAGGCACATGGATGATCGCACAATGAAGGGTATATAGGTTAGTTTGGTCTTAGAGTAGGATAAAAGGTCGGCACACCATCGAAGGCCAAAGGACCTGCACTGTGCTGTACTATGTAAGTATTTGGAATACCACTGGAGAGTTTATTACAAGGAGAATGGAATATGGAGCAGGGATGTTTTACTGCAGTTGTCCTGGGAGTTGATGAGAACACATCTGGTGTACAGTGTACAATTTTAATCTTTGAAAAAAAAATATAACAGTGGTAAAATCAGTGTAGAGAAGTTTCACTCAATTTGGAGTTGAGAAGAATGAGAAATTATCTGATTGAAACATATAAGGTCCCAGCAGGAGTTGATGGAATAGAGATTAGGATGATATTTCCCCTGTTGGGAGAGACTCAATCTATTGGACACAGGTTAAGAACAGAGGTCTCCCGCTTAACACGGAAATGAAGAGATACTTTTTCTCAGAGGGTCATGAGGTTTTAGAGTGATCTTTTGCAGAAAGTAGTGGAGCTGGGACTCATCGATCTTTATAGATTCACTACAGGAAGCATTCTATCCGGATATATCCGGCAACAGCTCTGCCCAGGGCAGGAAGATATTACAGAGAGTTGTGAACACAGCCTGGTCCATCACACAAACCAACCTTACATCCATTGACTCCATTCACATTTCCTGCTGCCTCAGAAAGACAGCCAACATCATCAAAGACTCCTCCCACCCCAGTTATAACCTTTTCCAATCTCTTCTGTCACACAGAAGATACAAAAGCTTAAGCACACATCCCAACAGATTCAAGAGCAGCTTCTTTCCCGCTGGTATTAGACTGCTGAATGGACCTCTCACATTTCAAATCTAATGCTGATCTTGCTGTTTGTGCACATTCTTAGTAGCCACAGTTTTGTATTCCTGGCTGTGTTCTATCACCCTCTGATCTTTGTATAACATGATATACCTGTACTGCGTGCAGAACAGAACTTTTCACTGTACCACGGTACATGTGACAACAATAAATCAAATCAAATTATATTTGTTCAAGGCTAATTTGCATAGGTTTTTGATAGATCAGAGGTTATGGAGAATTAGATGGAAAGGTGGCGTTGAGACCACAATCATATGATTAGACTCCCTACAGTGTGGAAACAGACCCTTCAGCCCAACAAGTCCACACCGACCCTCCGAAGTGTAACCCACGCAGACCCATTTCCCCTCTGACTAATGTACCCAATACCATGGGCAATTTTGCACGGCCAATTCACCCAACCTGCGCATCTTTGGACTGTAGGAGGAAACCCACACAGACACAAGGAGAATGTGCAAACTCCACACAGAGAGTCACCCAAGGTTGGAATTGAACCCAGGACCCTAGCACTGTGAGGCAGCAGTGCTAACCACTCAGCCACAGTGCCGCAGATGGAGCAGGCTTGAAGGGCTGAATGGCCATCTCCTATCCCTGAGCACTATGTTCCCATGTGTTGTGCTCTCCCACCAGCAAAAGGAAAATCTCCATCTAGTCAATCAATTCCTTTTGAAATTCTAAAAATCTCAATCAAATCATTACAGCTTCTACATTCATTCAGAGACACAACCTTCGGCTTTGTAAATCTCTCCTCATTATCTACTTGTTGGAGCCCTGGTGACAGTCTGGTGAATCAATGTGGCACTCCTTCAAGGATAATTCATCTTTTCTAAGCTCAATGAACTGTCATCAGACGTCAAGCCTGACTTGATCCGATGACAGGTTAATAATTTGATGTGTTAACTCTGCTCCGGTCTCCACAGACACTGCCAGACCTGCTGAGTATTTTCAGCATTTTCTGTTTTTATTCCAGGCCTCACATTAGAGAGGTCTGCATCGGAATCCATCCACCACACTATTATCCCTTCACATAATCTGTCAAAGTCTCTTTGCAAGTTGGTGTCTCAATGTATTTACTGTGTCCTTAGTCGTTGTATCATTGGCAAACCTGGATATAAGGCTGTCTATAGTGCTAAATCATTAATATAGTGAACAGTTGGGACCCCAGTACAGACATTATGGGACCTGCTCATCATTTCCTTCGAATTGCTTGCTCATTATTCCTCCTCTATCGCTAAATAATCTCCTAATCGGGTTGTTTTGCCATCAGTCTTTCAGGGGTGCTGTGCTGTCAGAGCGACAAGTTTCTGAAAGAAACATAAATCTGCAGCCCGTCAGGGTAGCACACTGAAAGGATGTGCAGGACAGACTATAGTTTCAAAATAAGGAGTACCTCTTTTGAGACAGAGAGGAGGAGAAATGTTTAATCTCAGAAGGTTGTGAGTCTGGAATTCTTACCCCCAAAGAACAGTGCAGGCAGGGCCACTGAAGATAGAATCATAGATTCTCGGCAGTGCGGACAGAAACCATTCAGACCATTCAATTGCACCCACTCTCCGAAGGACATCCCATCCAGCACCCACTTCCCACTCAAACCTATCCTTGTAACCCTGCATTTTCCCATTGCTACTCTACCTAGCCTACACATTCCTGGACTCTATGGGGCAATTTAGCAATTTGATGAGTCTCCCAACCTACACATGTTTCGACCCTGGTGCTGTGAGGCAACAGTGCTAACCACTCTCAGGGAGGGGCATCTTTCGGGCGGCTCAGTGGTTAGATTTGCTGCCACACAACGCCAGGGACCCAGGTTCGATTCCAGCCTCAGGCGACTGTCTGTGTGGAGTTTGTGCATTCTCCCCATGTCTGCGTGGGTTTCCTCCTACAATCCAAAGGTGTGCAGGTCAGGTGAGTTGGCCATGCTAAATTGCCCGTAGTGTTCAGGGATGTGTAAGTTAGGTGCATTAGTCAGGAGTAAACATTGCATAGTGGAGTGGGTCTGGATGGGTTATGCTTTGGAGAGTCAGTGTGTGGACTAATTGAGGCCAAATGGCCAGTTTCCATACTGTAGAGATTCTATAGATTAGTGACTAACAAAGAAGTCGGGGCCATACAGGGAAATGGATTTGTGACCACAATCAGATCTTATTGAATGATAGAGCAGGCTCAAGAGCCTGAATGGCTTTTCCTGCTACTAATTCTCACGTTCTTAAATTAGCTATTTGAAGGGCACAGGAATAGGAATAGGCAAATTCAGCCCTTCGAACATGTTCTGCCAATAAATTAGATCATGACTGATACCTGCTTCAATGCTACTTTCAGTGCTATTCCCACATCTGTGGCATCATTAATCTCTGGAAGTCAATTGATTTTGGTCTTGACTGACATTGGGAGACACGGTGGCTCAGTGGTTAGCTCTCCTACCTCACAGCACCAGGGACCCGGGCTTGATTTCACCTCAGGTGACTATCTGTGTGGAGGTTTCATGTTCTCCCTGTGTCTGCTCCAGGTGCTTTGGTTTCCTCCCACATCCCAAAGAAGTGAAGGTTACGGTGGATTGGCCATGTTTAAAAAATAGAATGTGGTGTCTAGGGATGTATGGGTTAGCTACCTGGGTTAGGCTGGGATTAGACTAGATTCCCTACAGTATGGAAACAGGCACTTCGACCCAATAAGTCCACAAAGTCCCTCCAAAGAGTAACCCACCCAGACCCATTGCCCGAGCCTACACTTGTTCCTGACTAATGCACCAATCACAATGAGCAACTTAGCATGGCCAATTCACCTGACCTGCACATCTTTGGACTGTGGGAAGAAACCGAAGCAAACCCACGCAGACACGGGGACAATGAGCAAGCTCCACACAGACAGTTGCCCGAGGCAGGAAGCAAACCTGGCTCCTTGGTGCTGTGAGGCAGCAGTGCTAACCACTGAGCCACCCTGCCACCCTAGATGTCCTTTGGAGGGTTGGTGCCGACTCAGTGTAGGGTTTCTATGATTCTTTAACTTGCTCAATGTCTAAGCTTCTGTAGCCCACTGGAATAGAGGGAGGCGGTGGCCTAGTGATATTATCACTGGACCATGGTTCCAGAGACCCAGGTAATATCCCAGGGACCTGGGTTCACAGCCTACCAGGACAGATGAATTCCATTGGGAAATATGCTCTGGAATTAAGAGTTGAATGATGGTCATGAATTGGTTGTCAGGGAAAACCCATCTGATTCACTCAGCCCTTTCGGGAAGGAAACTGCTATCCTTGCCTGGTCTGGCCTACGTATGACTCCAATCCCAAAACAATACGGGTGACTCTTAACTGCCTTCTGGGCAATGGGCAATAAATGCTTGCCTAGTTGGCAGCACCCACATCCCATCAATGAATTAAAAAAAAAACCTAGTCCCAAAGATTCTCCACCTTCAAAGTGAAAAACATTTCCTCTCACTTCAGTCTTAAATGGTTTAACTCTGTATTCTGGGATCATGTCTCCAGGTTCTGGACTTGGGAATCCTTTTGTCTACATCCAATTTGTAAAACTTCACCTCTAACTGTCAAAGATGATTGATTACCATTTAATAGATCCACATTGACTCTGCTTATTATTGAATCGGTGTCCAATTAACACATCATTTCTCATTGATTCGAAACTTTCTCTACTCATGAGGCCAAACAGAAAGGTATGTTAGATTTGTTAACCATTCTGAAGAAGAATCAAACTGGGCTTGAAACATTAACTCTCTTATTGTTAATAGATGCTGCCAGACTACTGAGTTTCTCCAACATTCTCTGTATTTGTTTTGGATTTCCAGTATATTGCCTTTAGTAACAGGTCTGTAGCTGTCCATCCTCTCTCTCCCTCCCTGCTTGAGTTGTGAGGCTACATTTGCTACTTTCCAGTCTGCAGGAACCTTTCCAGAATCTGTAAAAGTCTGAAAGGTCATCACCAATGCAACAACCTTCTCCGTGGTCACCTCCTTCAACTCTCTAGGATGTAGCCTATGTGGTTCAGGAGATATATCAATTTCCAATCCAGTTAACTTTTCAAGTTCTACCTCCTTACTAAAGCTAACTGCTTTCTGTTCCTCAGTTTCATATGTCCGAAGGATGCTGAAAATGTGTTGCTGGAAAATGCTGAAGGATGTTCAGTATTTCCGATATGTTTTCTTTGTCTTGTTCTGTATGCTTACTTTTTCTGCCATTTCCCTGTCTTCATTAGAAAGTCTCTTGCCACCATCTCTGTAAAACTTGACTATGATCTGTAAAAGGCCCATATTTGTACCACCTAATCTTTTCTTTTTCACATACCTGAAGAACCTTGTACAGGAGTAAGTGAGGTTTGCAGATGCTGGAGATCAGAGCTGATAATGTATTGCTGGAAAAGCACAGCAGGTCAGGCAGCATCCAAGGAACAGGAGAATCGATGTTTCGGGCCTGAGCCCTTCTTCAGGAATGAGGAAAGTGTGTCCAGCAGGCTAAGATAAAAGGTAGGGAGGAGGGACTTGGGGGAGGGGCGTTGGGAATGCGATAGGTGGAAGGAGGTCAAGGTGAGGGTGATAGGCCGGAGTGGGGATGGGGGCGGAGAGGTCAGGAAGAAGATTGCAGGTTAGGAAGGCGG
>NC_057749.1:21870247-21888533 GCF_004010195.1 Chiloscyllium plagiosum
CCTTGACCTCCTTCCACCTATCGCATTCCCAACGCCCCTCCCCCAAGTCCCTCCTCCCTACCTTTTATCTTAGCCTGCTGGACACACTTTCCTCATTCCTGAAGAAGGGCTCATGCCCGAAACGTCGATTCTCCTGTTCCTTGTACAGGCCAACTTTATGTTTCTCACCAGCTTGAATCAATATTCTCTCTGTCCTTCCTCTATCAGTTTCTTGGTGCTCTTTTGTTGGATTCCAAATTGCTCCCAATCTTCAAGCTTACCATTTTCCCCGGGATCCTTATAAGCTGCTTCCTTTAATCTGATGAGCCTTTTGCTAGCCTTGGTTATTACACCTTTCTCACTGAATATTAGAGCCTTAGACAGATGTATTTCAGTTTTAGACCATAATACTTCTTTAAATACTAGTTATTGTTTGTTAAACCTTATGATGTGCTTTCCTAATCCACCACAGCAAACTTGTCTTATGCTTTAATAGCTTGTTCAGATGAAACAGGGTCGAGATTAGAGTGGTGCTGGAAAAGCACAGCAGGTCAGGCAGCATCCGAGGAGGAAGAAAATCAACGTTTCAGGCAAAACCCCTTCCTGCTCCTCGGATGCTGCCTGACCTGCTGTGCTTTTCCAGCACCACTCTCATCTAGACTCTGATCTTCAGCATCTGCAGTCCTCACTTTCGCCCTGTTCAGATGAAACACCCGAGTTTAAGAATGAACAAGATCATATTCAAACTTAAAGTGAAAGTTGATCATGCTATGGTCACTATTTCACAGAGACACCCTTACAGCAAGGTAATCTATTAATCCTTTCTCATATGTAACTTAGCCCAAACCCTGGTTGGTTCTTCAACATACATAGCAACAGGAGTAGGCCATTCAGTCCCTCAAGCCTGCTCTGCCATTCAATGAGATCATGGCTGATCTGTGACCTAATTCTGTACACCTATCTTCGGCTCATATCCCTGAATACCATTGCTTAACAAAATGTTTTCTATCTCAGATTTAAAATTAATAACTGATTTAGCACCAACTACTGTTTATGGACGAGAGTTCCAAACATCCATCACACTGTCTGTAGAAGTGTTTCCTAACATCTCTCCTCAGTGGCCTGGCCCTAATTCTCAGACTATACCCCTCTAGTTCTAGAATCGCAAACCAGTGAGATAGTTTATCTACCCGTCTTTTCCTGTTAACATCATGAAGACTTTGATCAGATCATTCCTGAACCTTCTAAATTCTAGAGAACACAGACCTGGTTTGTATAATCTCTCTTTTTAACTAAACCCGCGGAGTCCAGGTATCATTCTTACACAGTATTCCCATCAAGGACAATATATCCTTCCTAAGCTGTGATGTTGCGATTTGTTCACAGTGCTCCAAGTGGGCTTGAACCAGGGTTTTGTATAGATGCAGCATTATTCTACACTATAAACTCAGCTGATGCACACCCCAGGAACTCATCCTCCGCAACATTAGGGTTACATTTGTATTAGAGTTGCCAAGTACTGCTGTTGTATCCATATTAGATGCATCTTTAGCTTTCAGATTGTTACTGTATCCAAATACTGGAAGATGAGGAAAGTAGAAAATAAAGCAGCACCTCTTCCCAACTCACCACACTTGAATTTTCTCACTCGGTCGGGCTCCCTGTACGACTTGTATCTAAACCTCTGTATTTGTACTTTTTGAAACTGAGGCTCCAGAAACAAGATGGAACTGGTTAACTGATTAACTAATTAGCTACTGTGCAGTAGAGCCTGTCTATCCATAACCAAGATGATTTTAGCTTTAGTTTAACTAATCTACTTTACCTTCCTAGTTTACTTTACTTTAGTCATCTCCTTTACTTCACAAAATTATCAGGTTGTGAAATGCAATTTGTCTACGATGGATTAGGGAACTACATTCAAAGATATGATGATAAACAAGCTGCGGTTGACATTTAAAGAAGTTTATAACAAAAAATGCTTTCCTTTAAAATCCCAGAAAATAAAGTGTGAAATCATTGCTAATAAAATCAATGAAAAGGCCTTTAAAATTGCAACAAAATGGTAAACCTCGGGACTGGGAATATTTTAGAATTCTGTCTGCAATTAAGGGGAGGGTCATGTTGTTGTGTGGCATATCTCACCCCTACAATATGTGCCAGCAGTGAATGTAGTGAACACATGGCATTATGCTGCTAGCAACCAGCCATGTTAAGGGAATCCAAGGCTAAGGGAATGGTCCTCTCTATAGTCAATGGAGACACCGTCAATCAGGGATCCCAACACAGACAGGCAAAAGCTGCCTCAAGGCCAGGTGTTTGGTCAGGCCAATCTTGGTCCTCCGCAGGAAGTGGGGTCATGGTTTGCCCTGTGACTCTGTAGTGGCCATTCCGAGAAGGTAGGTGGGATAGGGCTAACACAATCAGGGAACAGTTTCGGCAAGAGACAGGGGAGATGAGCCCTTCTTGTTTGGGTTTTGTCCTGTTAGGTCACTCAGCAGGCCATGGTCAGTCTGTTGGGTTCATCCAATAAAAGTAAGGGCGCGGCTGGGGGGAGGGAAGAGGACCAATGCTGAAGGAAGGAGGTGGGGGAACATGATTGGATTGGAGGGTACAGGTTGGGAAGCAGGGAGCATGAAGTGGAACACTCTGTGTAGAAGTGGGGATACGACAGAGCATGAGGGACCATTAGACCATAAGATATAGGAGCCGAATTAGGCCATTCAGCCCATCAAATCTGCTCCACCATATGATCATGGCTGATATGTTTCTCAATCCTATTCCCCTGCCTTCTCCCTGTAACCCTTGACCTCTGATCAGGGCACCCTGGCTTCCAAGTGGACTGTGTATAACCACACCTGGCATGGTCAGTTCACATGCCAGTGGTTTAGTGAGGAAAGGCGGGCAGGTGCAACCTTAAACTGAAGGGTTGAGTGGGAACGGGAAAGGTGTGAAGCCTATGGGGCTGATGGAATGGGCTACCAGAAAGGGGATGTTTATGCCTGATGGGTCTCACTGACTCTAAGAGGGGAGCCAGGAGGCACTTCCCAAGGAGTGCTTACTATCACATTCCATCATCCTGCCAATCACAATGCATAGAGTTTGGCCTGCACTCAGGCTGGGCAGGGTAGGTGCCATGAGCTGTGAGCCAGTGGGGAGGATGTTCTACAAAATCCAGTGGGGGGGCTCTTCAAAGGGCACCAACATCACACACACAGAGCTCTAATCTGCAGAGGACCACACCATGGGGCTCCCCATTCCTGATGTCTCATATGCGTCAGCTCACTGTGTGCAGTACATCTCCCTGCCCCACACAGGGCTGACCATTTCATACGAGACCAGCCCTTTGGCCACTGAGACCAGTGATGTAACAGCAATGACTGGGCGGCACGGTGGCTCAGTGGTTAGCACTGCTGCCTCCCAGCACCAGGGATCCAGGTTCGATTCCATCCTCAGGCGACTGTCTGTGTGGAGTTTGCACATTATCCCCGTGTCTGCGTGGGTTTCCTCCGGGTGCTCTGGTTTCCTCCCACAGTCCAAAGATGTGCACGTTAGATGGATTGGCCATGGTAAATTGCTGATAGTGTTCAGGGATGTGTAGGTTAGGTGCATTAGTCAGAGAGACAGTGAGGACTGCAGATGCTAGAGATCAGAGTCGCGAGTATGGTGCTGGAAAAGCAAAGCAGGTCAGCAGCATCAGAGGAGCAGGAAAATCAACATTTTGGGCATAAGCTCTTATTCAGCATTAGTCAGGGGTAACTGTAGAGTAATAGGGTAGGGGTGTGGGTGGGATACTCTTCTGAGGGTCAGTGTGGACTTGTTGAGCCTAATGACCTGTTTCTACACTGTAGGGATTTATGATTCTGTGACTGTCCTGGAGAGATGGTGCCTAGTTTCCAGAGCCCCTTCCAATTGCTGTTGACCCCTTCACTGGCACAGCAGTTTCATTGCTCTGTGATTTCTCAGGCATGGATCACGATAGCTACCCTTATTTAGGGCTATTACAGTAGTGGCTAGACAGGGACACAGATGGTATGGAGCAGTGCATATCCATTTACAAACATGAGCACTAATATACAGTGCAATGACATCCATGCCACCAACCTGCCCTGATATGGTCATCTTTCTTTCCTTCCCACTCAGTCTCCATGCTGTTCCTGGTCTCCACAGTCAAGGTGTTTGGACACTGTGCTAGAGATTTGGTCAGTGATGCTGGGTGTCTCGAGGGCCCAGGCATATTGAGTGTCTCATTGTCAGGTACAGGGGGGCTCTTCTTCGCATGAACTCCCAGAGACTGGAGGGTGACAGGTAGTGGCGTTCCTGGAGAATGTGGGGGAATCTGTGTGGAAAGTCCCCCTGCTGTGGGCCTGCTGACGCTGTCCTGCCTCCTGGTGAGGAAGGGACAATGAGACTGAGGTTCAGGTTCCCTTGTCACCTTGTTGTTGGTCCTGAGGATTAAAGACTAGAGCAATTTGGGTGGCACAGTGGCTCAGTGGTTGGCACTGCTGCTTCATGGCACCAGGGACCTCGGTTCAATCCCATACTCGGGCGACTGACTGTATGGAGTTTGCACATTCTCCCTGTGTCTGCGTGAGTTTGCTTTGGTTTCCTCCCACAGTCCAAAGATGTACAGGTTAGGGTGGATTGGCCATGCTAAATTGCCCACAGTGTTCAGGGATGTGTAGGTTACATGCATTAGTCAGGGGGAAGGGGAGGGGAATGGGTCTGGGTGGGATACTCTTTGAAGGGTTGGTGTGGCCTTGTTGGGCCAAATGGCCTGTTTCCACACTGTGGGGATTCTATTCAATGGAGCATAGGTTTGTTTGCATATCAAACAGGCTCCCAGAGTGCTGGATGTGGCTTTCCAACCTGTCCATGGAGACGCCCAGAAAGCTGCAGTTCTGAGGGAGCTGAGATCCTGTAGCTACAGTAATGCAGTATCTGTGTTTGAAGGCCATTGCCTCCCACACACCTGATTGGTCCCCAGCTGTGGACCATTAACACTGATGGTCCAATCATGGAGCTGTGGGCTGCTAACCCTAGTAGGTCCCTGCATGGAGTTAGAGGTCATTAATCCTTGTGATTCAGCACACAGCTGTGGGACACTTACTCTGGTGGTCTTAGCGTGGAGCTGTGAGACACTAACCATGTTAGTCCCAGCACAGAACTGCGGGCTACTAAGCTTGGTGGTCTGAGGATAGTAACCTTGGTGGTCCCAGCATGGAGCTGTGGAACACTAGCCCTGGTGGTCCTAGTGTGGTGCTGTGGGGCACTAACCTTGGTGGTCACAGCATGGAGCTTTGGGACACTAACCCTGGTTGTCACAGCATGGAGCTTTGGGACACTAAACCTGGTGGTCCCAGCACAGAGCTGTGGGACACTAACCCTGGTGGTCCCAGCATGGAGCTATGGGACACCAATCCTGGTGGTCCCAGCACAGAGCTGTGGGACAATTCTGGAAAAATTTACAAGGATGTTGCCAGGGTTGGAGGATCTGAGCTTTAGGGAGAGGCTGAACAGGCTGGGGCTGTTTTCCCTGTTGGATGGGTATATGAATAGGAAGGGTTTGGAGGGATATGGGCCAGGTGCTGGCAGGTGGGACTAGATTGGGTTAGGGTATCTGGTCGGCATGGACGGGTTGGACCGCAGGGTCTGTTTCCATGCTGTACATCTCTATGACTTTATGATTCTATGACACGAACCCTGGTGGTCCCAGCATGGAGCTGTGGGACACTAACCTGGTGGTCCCAGCATGGAGCTGTGGGATACTAACATGGTGGTCCCAGCATGGAGCTGTGGGACACTAACCTGGTGGTCCCAGCTTGGAGCTGTGGGACACTAGCCCTGAAGGGACCCAGCACAGAGCTGTGAATAGATGAGGAGAGCTGGTGCCTGGTTGTCTTCCTTGAGCAGAAGTGCTGCTGAGGGTCATCATTGGAAGTTGGGGACTGCAGTCCGTGTCGGGTGCAGTGAAGTGGAGCCTGGGGCAGCCTCCAGCTGGCTGCAGGATTACAGAGAAACAGCGGGAACTGTCGGGTTTCTCAGTTGTGCTGAATGTGCAGGCTGCCAGGTCTGCTCCTGGTACATTTGTACATTTCAGCAGCTTAATACATCCAAGTGGCTGACTGTACTTAATTGAGCAGAAAATCATCGAGAAATGGGATGATACTGATTGACAAAACACAGCGTGGTTTTGCACAGAGCTGTTGATTGCTAAGAGACCCTGACATTTCCAACCTAACAGCAGCTGTTAATAAACAGGGCTAGACAGAGAGATGATTATTTATCCAGTTGAGGATTTCAGTTAGGTGCTTGCACAGAATAGCAGCATCGATTACATGGGATTCTGTACTGGCAGGGAGTTACTTGTGATCTCAGCATCATTGCTGTTACCCTAGGTTAGAAAGGGATTAGTGCTGTCTAACCTTTCACTTGTTCACTGACGTCTACAAGTGTCTGATGTCTACAAGAGTCAAAGACAGCCCAATGCCATATCCCACCTATTGATTTCAGCCAACACAGCTGGCCATCGGTGACATTAGATGGTAGGCCTCACCCACGTTTTGCTGCCTGAGGTACAATCTTCACCCTGCAGGCCACAGGATGATGATGCCTGTTTCAAGGATTTCCCCAAATTTATGTCGAAAAGGTACTGTCACAGAACCTGCAACGTAGGACTGGTTATGGAGGCACGTATACAAATCTTACCACGGTAACTTGGGAAATTTAAAGTCAGCTGAATAAACTTGCATTGCTGTGACTCCTGCAGTACAGGAGTACCAATATCTCTAAGCCAAACAAACCTTGGGTTCAAGTTCCCACACGTGTGAGTAGGTGTGTAATAACATCTCTGAACAAGTGATTAGAACATATCTGAATCAATATTGGGACAGCATGGTGGCTCAGTGGTTAGCATTGCTGCCTCTTAGCACTAGGGATTTGGGTTCGATTCTACTCTTGGGCGAATGTCTATGCGAAGTTTGCACATTGTCCCCAAATTTGTGTGCGTTTTCTCCAGGTGCTCTGGTTTCCTCTTGCAGTCCAAAGATCTACAGGTTAGGTGGGTTCGCCATGCAAAATGCTCATAGTGCACAGCCTAGGTGGGTTAGCCATGGGGAATGCAGGGTTACAGAGATATGGTGGGTTTGATGGGGTGCTCTAGAGGGTTGGTAGGGCTGAATGGCCTGCTTCCACACTGTGGGGATTCTATGAACGTTGGTAACCCTGGACCTGGCAGATTGTCATACTGTTTAATTATTGTCTTTCAGAGAAGGAATACTGCCATCTTGAATGGTCTGGCCTACATAATGCTAGACCCTCAGTGAAATTCTGAAGACTCAGGCGACTGACTGTGTGGAGTTTGCACGTTCTCCCCGTGTCTGCGTGGGTTTCCTCCCGGAGCTCCGGTTTCCTCCCACAGTCCAAAGATGTGTAGGTCAGGTGAATTGGCCATTCTAAATTGCCCATAGTGTTCGGTAAGAGGTAAATGTAGGGGTATGGGTGGGTTACACTTCGGCGGGGCGGTGTGGACTTGTTGGGCCGAAGGGCCTGTTTCCACACTGTAATGTAATGTAATCTAATCTAAAATGGTCATACTGCACTCAGAAGTTAACTCTGTTTTGTCTCTCCACAGAATTATCCCTGACCTGCTGAGTTTGTCTAGCAGTCCCTGCATTTGTTTCAGATTTCCAGCATCCACATTATTTTCCTTTTGTATCACAGTAATATAGTCCATCCTTAACAGTCCTGTAGACTGACCCAGAAAAGCCATCCAATTGTATCAAACCGTCTGAAAAATGTTCATTAAGAAAATATCGAGTCTGACTACCCAACAATGAATAGGGTATCAGAAATGACGAGGGAGCTTCCTGCCCAGTTGGACCCGCAAAATCCTAGCTCATAAACCTTTCCTATCCATATACCTGTTCAAATGTCAAAAAAATGTTATAATTATACCCTCCTCTACCACTTCCTCTGGCCACTTGTTCCTGAAATAACTCCACGAAGGCTGGTATCCCTTAATCAAGTCATCCTTTATTTGCACGTGTGTATTACATAACACTTAGCTTAGAGCCAGCTCATAGTGTGAACAGAGCTCCTGACACTCCTGTTTCTATCTGTCAGCTCAGGCTCCCTGATCGGACCAGATTAACAGCCCCAATCAGGGAACTCATATTCTATGACGTCAACCTGGCTGACCTTGTTACAATTGTTATGAAGATGTAAGGGGATACTGTAGCTTTAAGAAAGTTGAAGGATTTAGTAGGCACACAGAGTGCTGGAGAATTTACAATGTAACATTTGGTCCAGCGGGTCACAATACTTGGGTTGCTAAGAGACAAAAATCAAATTCAAACTCAGCCAATCAGTTTAAATTATACCCCAAGATACTAAGCTCTAATCAAGTTTGAATTTAGTATTTTGACAATATTAAAATCAATGAACTGATCCAGTGCTTTGGGGGTATAAGACTGGGAAAAATTGCACAGCTGGGGGAGAACTGCCAAGCCACCAACCATATGCAGACTGCCTACAGAATAGCTCTCTTAAAGGTACCTTTATCTATCAATGACCTGTGATACATGATCCCTAAAAAGAAGGGAACAAGATGGAGTAAGATACAAAGAGAAGATTTGACAGCTGGCTGGTTTTGAAATTTGAATTTTTTGGTAAATTTTAATCTTAATCGGGGATTTTATCAGACCAGTGTTATAGAAGGGAAAGTAAAAGATAGGTTAGAGAAAGACGTTGTACATGGTTGTCAGTTAATTATTCTCTGTTAGACCTTTTTTAAAAAATAAAGTTGTTAAGTTTTACTTTAAATCGTGACCTTTGGGGTAGTTTTGTATTTTGAATTTTAACAGATTATAGCATGGGTTAAACCATTTCTGCGCTGCTGGTTTAAATTAGCGGGGGTGGCTTACCCCGTGTCATAACACAATCACTACAGTTCCATACGTGCATCACCCTCTGCGTGAAAAGTTGCCCCTCAGGTCCCTTTTAAATCTTTCCCCTCTCACCCTAAACCTATGCCCTCTAGTTCTGGACTCCCCCACCCCAGGGAATAGACTTTGTCTACTTATCCTATCCATTCCCCTCAGGATTTAAAAAAACCTCTATAAGGTCACCCCTCAGGCTCCAACGCTCCAGGGAAACAGCCCTAGTCTATTCAGCCTCTCCCTATAGCTCAAATCCTCCAACCCTGGCAACATCCTTGTAAATCTTTTCTGAACCCTTTCAAATTTCACAACATCCTGCCATTAGGAGGGAGACTAGAATTGCACACAATATTCTAAAAGTGACCTAATCAATGTCCTGTACAGCTGCAACATGACCTCCCAACCCTTATACTAGTTGAATGCCCCTACCCTGGGGAAAAGACCTTGCATGGCTTTAGAGCGAAGGGATTCCTGTGGACGATCCTAATGCAGTTCTGCTTTCTACAGCTGCAGTAAACTAACGATTTTGTCCGTGTGAAAATGTGCAAGTTGAAATTCCTGTGTGTGAAACTGACAGTTGATTGCTCAGATTTCCTTCCATTGGACTAAGGGAGAGGGTCATCATCTATGGTTTGATTACTGAATCACCGGTTCGTTGCAAACGTATAGAGTCAGGCCTAGCCTGATTAATGTTAACAGTGCCCATGTTGGCAAAACCCATTCGTTTTGTCAAAGTACAGTCCGCAAACCACTCGTTCAAAACAATCCAAAGGGTTTTACGAACAAGGGCACTGTTCTTGTTAATCAGCTTTGCGAAGAGAATACGTTTATTACACATGACTTAATACGTGGTTACATCTAAAAGCCATGCATGTCCTTTCTAACTCTTCAGCTGCACTTGAAAGGAAGCAGGCGTTACTGCTACTGAGTCTAGATGAGAGTGGTGCTGGAAAAGCACAGCAGGTCAGGCAGCATCCGAGGAGCAGGAAAATCAACATTACGGGCAAAAGCTTTAATCAGGAAGTGGTTTTGCCGGTAATGCCAATTTTCCTGTTTCTTGGATGCTGCCTGACCTGCTGTGCTTTTCCAGCACCACTCTAATCTTGTCTCTGATTTGCAGCATCTGCAGTACTTTCGCCCATTACTGTTACTGAAATATTCTGGCGTATAAACTCAAGAAATAGGAACAGGCCATTCAGTCCCTCACAACTGTTCTGCCGTTCAATAGATCTGACATTCCTCCCATCCACTTTCCTGTCTTTTTCCTGCAACCTTTGATTCCCATAGTTGTACTCATAACAACCCAGCTGGACAACTAGTTAACTCCTCCCAAGAATAGCCCTTTTTGGATACATTCTCATCAATCTGTTCAGAAATATTTTCACACAGCAGGTCGAACAATGAACTCAGGTCTCCTGGGTCAGAGGCAGGGACATTACCATGGTGCCACAGGAGCTCCTAACAGTCCATTGTATCCTAATGGGCAGAGCATGTCTTGTGATGTCAGCTAACCCTCTCAGTTGCTAACTCCCTTAAACAACAATTGGCACCTTCATGTGTCGAAGAGACTGTCTCTCACTCTTTTTAAACGCTAGGGAATGTGCGCTCAATTGATTCAGACTGTATTATAGAACAATGCTCTCATCCCAGCTAACAATCTCCTGAACGTTTACTGGATCACCTCCAGGGAAAATATATTCTACCTTAAAGATGGAGTCCAAAACCTTTTAACAAAACCAACATGTGTGTCTCTGGCATTGCCAGCACTTATTGTCCATCCCTAACTGTCTGTGAACTGAATCATTTGTTCGGTCATTGCAGAAGGCGGTTCAGTGACACCCACCTTAATGTGGTCTGGAGTCACATGTAGGCCGGAGCAGGCAGGCTCAGCAGATTTCCTTCCAGAAAGTCATCCAGAGGTTGTTAAATAACTGTCAGCAATATTTTCACAGTCACCGTTACTAAAGACCACTTTCAATTCCAGTTATTAATTGAATTTAAATTCCAAACTTGCCGTGGGGAGATTTGAACCCAAGACCTCAGAGCATTAACTCAGGCCATTGGATGGCAAGTCCAATATCAGTATGATGGCATCTTCTGTCCACCAAAGCACTGGTTGTTTGTAGTATAGCTTCCCTACTATGTGCAAGCAGGCCACTCGGCCCATTGAGGCCACACCGACTCCAAGCCTCCTCCGCTATTCAAAATGATCATGGCTGATCCATGATCTCGACGCCATATCCCTGTTTTCTCCCCATGATGTCTTTAACATCTAAAAATGTATCTATCTCTTTCTTGAGCGTCTCTACCTAATTTACCCCTGCTAATTTAAACCAGCCACACGGCACAAGTTCACCTCACGCCATCATCTGTTAAAATTCAAGAGGCAAAGAACTCTCCCAGAGGTCACTATTTAAAGTAAAAATTAACAATTTTATTCTTTAAGTCCAACAGAGAATATTAAAACCAACAACTATTTACAACCCCTTTCTCTTAAACCTATCTTTTACCTCCCACTGTACATTACTAGTCCCGATAAAAAAATGTTTAAGATTTTTTTAAAAATCACGTTTAAAAAGACCAGTCAGCTTTAACAATTCTTCTTTGTAGGTTTTTCTCTGTAGATGTTCTCTGGGTCAGTTTCCATGTTCTGCTACACAAACTTATGGACAGATACCTCTCAGAGAGCTGTTCTGCTGGCAGTCTGTACTCGTTTGACAGTTCTCTCTCTAACTGCTCAAAATGTCTGGTTTTACACCTCAAAACATCGGATCATTTCATTGGTGTTAATATTATCAAGATACTAAACTCAAATTAGATTGGATTTTGGTATCTTGGGGCATAATTCAAACTGAATGGCCACATTTGAATTTGGTTTTGTATCATGGCAATCCATCAGCTGCTATTTGTTTCAACCAAGTGTTACAGGACTCTTTGTGCTTTGTCAATCCATGTTAGCTTTTCAACTTTCTTAAAGGTACAGTATTCCTCTACACCTTCATGATAATATTCATTGAGATGAGTGATGTCTGTCAGTGAGGAGAATGGTTGGCAGGATGGCTGAATTGTGAACACACCTTTCTGATCTGTCAGGTGCTGGAGTAGGATTATGAATCCAGAGCATCTAGATCAAATGCATGGTCGCTACCCACTGCATCATTAGACCCCTTTCAGAGTTTTGATAATAGCCATCATAAACAAAGACATCCACTACCAAACACAGCACTGACATTCATTTGGTGCCCATGTAAATACACAGCTTCAAAAAACTGGATTCGAATATTGAAAATTCCATCCTGGCTGCTGCCATGTTCAGTGGGAACACGCAGAAAATTAGCTTGCAAGTATAACAAGCTATTATTAAGATTAACACTCAAAGCTTATTTAGCCAAACGTCATTTAAACTTAGTAACTGTGCCTGCATCCACCACTTTCTCTCACAGTCTGTGTCACACATAAACCACTCTCTGTGTAAAAAAGTTGCCCCTCACATCCTGTTTAAATCTTTCTCCTCTCACTTTAAAAACAGGTCCCTCATTTTGAATTCCCCACACCCTAGGGTAAAGACCCTTGCTATGCACCTTATCCATGCCCCTCATGATTTTATAAACCTCAAAAAGGTCACCCCTCAAACTCCTGCGCTACGGTGAAAAATGCCCCAGCTTTTCCAGTCTATTTTTATATCTCAAACCTTTCATTCTTGGCAACATCCTGGTAAAACTGTCCTGAACCTTCTCCAGTTTAATAATATCCTTCGAATAACAGGGTGACCAGAACTGGACACAATACTCCAGAAAAAACTAGGAGAGAGTGCAGATGCTGGAGATCAGAGCTGAAAAATGTGCTGCTGGAAAAGCGCAGCAGGTCAGATTCCTGAAGAAGGGCTTATGCCTGAAACGTCGATTCTCCTGCTTCTTGGATGCTGCCTGACCTGCTGCGCTTTTCCAGCAACACATTTTTCAGCACAGTACTCCGGAAGATGCCTTACCAACATCCTGTACAACATGTCCTTCTGAAGTCTATTGAATACAGACCCAGTCAAACCAATCTCTCCTCACAGGATAGTCCTGTCATTCCTGGTATCTGTCGAGAGGATCTCCACTACATTCCCACGATGGCAAGTGTGTCCTCTCTTAAGTAGAGAGAGCAACACTACACACAGTGCTCCAAGTGGGGTCTCACCACAGCCTTGTATAACTACAGAAAGTGAGGCCTGCAGATACTGGAGATCAGAGGCGAGAGCGTGGTACTGGAAAAGCACAGCAGGTTCAGACAGCATCCGAGGAGAAGGAGAATCTATGTTTCGGGCATAAGCCCATCAGGAAAATCTTGATGAAGGGCTTATGCCCGAAACATAGATTCTCCTTCTCCTCCGAGGCTGCCTGACCTGCTGTGCTTTTCCAGCACCACACTCTCGACCCTGTATAACTACAGTAAAACATCCCAAACATCCCAACTTCTGAACTCAAGTCCTCTTGCAAATAGAGTCATATGCACATTACCTTCCTAAATGTTCGCTGCACGCGACTGTCTCCTTCTGTCGCCTGATGCCCTATCAACAAATGAAATAAATAAACAAATAATTGAAAGAGATTCAATGTGGACCTGTTAAAATAAAAACACTAACATGGATGAATATATTGCTGAGGGAATGGAGAGAGTGAACATTGTGCCCGTGGGAATCCAATAGACTTTTGACAACATGTCAGGCTGGTTAGTCTAGCTAATGTTCAAGAGGAATAAGGAGCATAACTACAAGATAGACTAAGGGATCAAAACTGGCAATGTGAGGATCAGCACAGAAGATATTGACTCCAGAATTTGGAGCTTGCAGTTATGTTGATAGTTTGAGAATCTGGGTCAGAGATCGCAGAGAGGAAGTTTGATAGAGATTTTCAAAATCAGGAAGTGTTCAGATAGAATGCATATGGAGTGATGGCTTGCTATGATTTGAAGGATCCATGCCAAGGGGCACAGGTTGAAGGTGAGTGGCAAAAGGAAAACCGGAGGAGATTTGAGGCAAGGTTCTATTACTCAATAAATGATTAGGAATTGTAATCCATTCCCTGATCAGGAAGTGGGCATTGACCCAGGGGTGACCATGGAGAGAGAATTGGGCAGCTACTTGATGGAAGAAACCTTGCAAAGAGTTGGGAAATGATTTGGAGATTCGAGCATACATTAGTTTAATTGGAGAGTGGGGCTGAATCCTCACAGTAAGTACAAGGACATACGAAATAAGAGCAGAAACAGGCCATTTGGCCCTTTGAGACAAATCTACCATTCATTGTGGCTGATCTGTTTGTGCTCCCAGTCCCAATTTGATGTCTATCCTCCCATGACCCTTGACTTCCAGAAGTTCAGGCAAACTCGACCTCGAATATATTCGATGATCCAGTCTCCTGTGCTCTCTCGGGTGAAAGATTCCAAAGGTTACTGACCCCAGGAGAGAAGCAATGCCTGCTCATCTCAATAGAAAATCTTCTTCTGGAACTGTGCCTTGTCATTCTGGATTTCCACATCCTCTGAGCACCTTATGTGTTGCAACTAGGTCACCTCTCATCCTTCTAAACTCCAATAAGTCTCGGCCCAACCTGCTCGAGCAAAGATTTTCTCTCAGAAATCATCCTGGTAAACCTTCTCTGAGCTGTATCAAGTCAAGTGATATTGACTTGTATGTTCCTTGTATATTCTTTGTTAAATGGGAAGTTCAAAAATATATATGGTGCTCTGTGTGTTGCTTCAGTACAACTTCTATTCTCCAATCGCCCCACAAGCAAAGGTCAACATTATATTTGCCTTTCCAATTCCTTACAGTGTCAGCTAATTAACTTCCTGTCTCTCGGAAAGAGGCTACCACACCTCTCTGTGGCACAGCATTCTGCGATCTCAGAGTCTGGGTCTCATAATGAACACAAGAACGTAAGAAATGGGATCAGAAATGGTCTTCCCAGATGTAGAAGGGAGTTGTAGTCGTTCAGGCCCAAAGCACTGAAAAAGAACCCTTTGGCCCATTATGCCTGTGCCAGTCAAAAACAGCCAGCTGACGATTCTAATCCCAGGGTCAAAATGCAATAATTAAAATGAATTGGCATGAGTCAGACTTATTAGGAGACCTTTGTAGAAGGTAGGACTTGAACCCAGACTTTCTATCTCAAGAGAAAAGGACACCATCACTTTGTTGTGAGAGCCCATTTTAAATAGCTGATATGTTTATACCAATTACAGGCTAATTTGCTGTCAAATGTTTCCACTTGCTAGCTGCTTTGTGCATCTCCTTGGGGAGAGGTGACGATACAATGACAGACGTGTACTTTTGTTTACATTCTTTTATTTTAATCTGCGCATTTATAACTTGCTGGCTTTTTGCCAAAGAGCAGAGCAGCTGACAATGTTCGAAACTATGCTGGTTCGAGGTAGAGAGAGGGAAGGGATGGGGGGGGGGTGGTCCCAATAAGGATTAATGTCCAGTGTTGCTGCATCCACTCACTGGATAGTACAGAAATCACTGGGATACTAGTCCTAAAGCTGAGAATTTGGATGCAGTCTGCAAAACACTGGGGGAAAGATTTGTGTGGATTTGCTCAAAGATGTTGCATCAACACGACCCGCTAATGACAGACGATAAACATCATCCCTGATGTGCTTTTATCAGCAAAATCGAGGGAGGTGGGGAGTGGAGCGGGGAGGAGGCGTTGGGAGAGAACTTCAGGTACAGCAGCCAAATTCCAATTAAAAGCTGAAAAATGTCACCTTGGATCAGGCGGAGAATGAGGATCCAGATACTCATGCCTTGTTACCTTCACAAGCAGATGTGTCTTGAAATGTACAACTTGGGCTATCAGCTTTCCCAGAGGACTTACATCCCACATCATTGTGAAATAATGACTGCAGCCTCTGGGACTAGCTGAACGAAACACGCTCGTTCCTTTTTAACCACTTCAGCCCCAGCTGCTGTGCCCTCTGAATGCCACACCGTCATTCTCTCAACAGGGGGAGAAATTGCCAAATCGCACCTTCCCTTCCCCCCCCCTCCAACTTAATGGCGGATGTAATGGGTACATTGCGTGTGTCGTACATTTTATAACAACCCATTTTCCAGTACAGTTCCTCACCCGCACAGAGACACCCCAGGTGACGTGGGAGAGAAACTGGAAAAGTTGTAATTGGCAAGACAGTCTGGAGATAGCCTAGATCCTAACTTCTATCTTATTTAAAGTTAAGTGTAAGTTCCAGATGTTCCAGATGTGATTCAATTGGTCAAACTACTAGGGGTTTAAGCAAAACACACTTTATTCTTACACCACTGATAAAGTTAAAAAAATACACAACACCAGGTTATAGTCCAACAGCTTTATTTGGAAGCACCAGCTTTTACAGCACCGTCCCTTCATCACTGCTACCTGAGGAAGGAGCAGCGCTCCAAAAGCTAGTGCTTCCAAATACACCTGATGGACTATAACCTGGTGTTGTGTGATTTTTAACTTTGTCCACCCCAGTCCAACATCGGCTTCTCCACATCATGACCACAGGTAAAGTACAAACAAAAAAAAAACAATTGATATTACCTTAGGGATTGGTGCTGGGTCCTCTTTTCTTTGTCATTTATATAAATGATTTGGATGAGAATATAGAAGCATGGTTAGTAAGTTTGTGGACGTCACCAAAATTGGTGGCGAAGTAGACAGCGAAGAAGGTTTTTCCAAGATTACAAAAGGATTTTGATCAAATGGGTCAATGGGCTGAGCAATGGCAGATGGAGTTCAATTTGGATAAATGTGAGGTATTGCATTTTGGCACAAGAAGGGTAAGACTTATACAGTTAATGGGAGGGCCTTGGGGGATGTTGTACAACAGAAAGACATAAGGGCAGGTATGTAAGTCTTTGACGTTTGTGTCACAGGTAGACCGGGGGTTAAGAAGGCGTTTAGCATGCTTGCCTTCATTGCTCAGACCTTTGAGTAACGGAGTGGAGATGTCATGTTGAGATTGTACAAAACATTGGCGAGGCCTCTTCTGTAGTAATGTGTCCAGTTCCGGTTACTCAGTTATAGGAAGGATATCATTAAGCTGGAGAGGGTTCAGAAGAGAACCAAGATGTTGCAGGGTATCCTTTGTTGGTCAGAGCATTGAGTACAGGAGTTAGGAGGTCATGTTGCAGCTGTACAGGACATTGGTTAGGTAACTTTAGAATACTGTGTGCAGTTCTGGTTTCCCTCCTCTTGACAGGATGTTGTGAAACTTGAAAGGGTTCAGAAAAGATTTACGAGGATGTTGCCAGGGTTGGAGGATTTCAGCTATAGGGAGAGGCTGAACAAGCTGAGGCTAATTTCCCTGGAGTGTCAGAGGCTGAGGGGTGACCTTATAGAGGTTTATAAAATCATGAGGGGCATGGATAGGGTAAATAGACAAAAATCTTTTCCCTGGGGTGGGGAAGTCCAGAACTAGCGGAGATAGGTTTAGGGTGAGAAAGGAAAGGTTTAAAAAGAGCCTAAGGGGCAACTTTTTCACACAGAGGCTGGTGCGTGTATGGAATGAGCTGCCAGAGGAAGTGGTCGTGGTTGGTATAATTACAGCATTTAAAAGGCATCTGGATGGGTACACGAATAGGAAAGGTGTAGAGGAGTATGGGTCAAGTGCTGGCAAATGGGACTAGATTAGGCTAGCATATCTGGCTGGCATGGACGAGTTGGATCGTAGGGGCTGTTTCTGTGATGTACATCTCTGTGACTGTATGGGTCTGTGAAGTTTGACTCATAAAGAAAGGCTGGATGTGCTGGGACTTTTTTTACTGGAGTTTAGGAGGTTCAGAGATGACCTGATCGTAGTTTATAAAATAATGGGAGGTATAGATAGGCTTAATGATAACTGTTAGCACTATTATGGTAGTTTGGCGCACTGACTGCTACACTGCTGAAGCCAGGCACCAACTTGAAGAGACCTCCCCCGGGCCACAACCTCACCACCCATCACCAAACCATGATCTCCCAGACCGTACACAACCTCATTACCTCAGGGGATCCCCTATTCACAGCTTCCAACCTCATAGTCCGGGAATCCCGCACTGGCCGGTTCTACCTCCTACCCAAGATCCACAAGCCTCAGCTGACCTATCATCTCAGCCTGTTCCTGCCCCACTGAATTCATCTCCATCTACTTTGATATTGTCCTATTCCCCCCCCCACCCCACTCCAGGAACTCCCCACGTACGTTCGGGACACCACCCACACCCTCCACCTCCTACAAGACTTCCATTTCCCTGGCCCCTAACACCTCATCTTCACCATGGACATCCAGTCCCTCTACACCTCCATCTACCATGACCAGGGCCTCCAAGCCCTCCTTTTCTTCCTCTCCCAACCTCCCCA